>NW_027054725.1:0-10072 GCF_011386835.1 Chrysemys picta bellii | reverse complement strand
ATTCTGTATGCTAATGGAGAGGCCTCCCTGTCCCATCTTTGATGCAAATGAGGCTAGGGGAGTTTCCTTAAACCTGTCACCCTTGTCCAGAGGGGTTTAGATGTGTCTTCCACCGCCTTTTCAGTGCTTTTCGTAAGTATTTCTTCTGATCGGCTTTGGTTCGAGTAGAGGCTGCAGGGGGAAGGTCTCTCGTGAGTCAGACAGGCTGGATACTGCACCCTGGTTCCTCAAGAACACAGAGCTGACAGGTAACAGCCCCTGCCTCAAATTCTCCAGTGTCTTCTAAAAGAGGGTCAAGAAATGACCAGAATCTCCCATGTACATTGGCCAAACCGGACAGTCTCTACGCAAAAGAATTAATGGACACAAATCTGACATCAGGAATCAAAATACTCAAAAACCAGTGGGAGAACACTTTAACCTATCTGGTCATTCAGTGACAGACCTGCGGGTGGCTATATTACAACAGAAAAACTTCAAAAACAGACTCCAACGAGAGACTGCTGAGCTAGAATTGATATGCAAACTAGACACAATCAACTCCGGTTTGAATAAGGACTGGGAATGGCTGAGCCATTACAAACATTGATTCTATCTCCCCTTGTAAGTATGCTCACACTTCTTATCAAACTGTCTGTACTGGGCTATCTTGATTATCACTTCAAAAGTTTTTTTTCTCTTAATTAATTGGCCTCTCAGAGTTGGTAAGACAACTCCCACCTGTTTATGCTCTCTGTATGTGTGTATATATATATCTCCTCAATATATGTTCCATTCTATATGCATCCGAAGAAGTGAGCTGTAGTCCACGAAAGCTTATGCTCTAATAAATGTGTTAGTCTCTAAGGTGCCACAAGTACTCCTGTTCTTCTTTTTGCAGAACATAAAATGATTAGGCAACATCTAATCCCATCCTTGATGGGCTCCATAATATTTCCCCAAATGTCCCCTACAGAGGAGGACTAAAAAGAGATCATATAGAACTGGCTACGCTGGCTATGTGCCAGCCAGGGAGTCCGCTCCCTACTTGCCCACTTAGGGCAGCTTTCCAGCTCCTCTGCACCACAGAGGGGACTAGACTGAGAGCAGAGGGTCTGTCCCAAAGAGTGTATGTAAGTGAACCTTTTGAGGAAAGCAGAATGCAATAATAAGTGCAGCTACAGATATGTTCTTATCTCAGTGTACAGGGCTACACACTCAGCAACATTACTGGGAGTTAGGAAGCTAATACCTGCCTACAAAATCAAAAGAAAGTTGTTACCCTGCCTGGGGGAAAACATCACTCTTTAAAATAAATCACTGTGGGTTTGAGTCCCAGTTACATTAATGCCTCTGCCAGAGTGGTGTAAAGCTGCCTTAGTGTAAATGAGAATCAGGCCTGACACATCTATGAAACACAATACCAATGAATTCCCAAAGAAAAAAAGTCACTCTATAAAACACATTCAGAAATATATTATACAATAATTTAACAGTGATCAAATAGCAAAGGAAAAAACAGGACTCTGGCTGTGGAATTGGGGGCATGAATTCTTTTGAAGGAAACCTGTTTTTTTTTTTTATTTGATGTGCTATTTCTCTAATAAAGAAGGGCTTGGAGTTCCATATTCATTGAAGCACTCAGCCTGCTGTCAATTATCTCCTCAGTAAAGAAGCCACTGATCACTCCCCCTTCTCTTTTTCTCCCTAGCCTTGCCTCTGCAAATCACAGCTTCTACCTACTTCACTGGCCTGCTAGTATTATTCAGACACTAATAGCTAATACCCATTAGCACTGCCATGTAACTTGAAGTGTAGACTTTAAAAGCTATATTGCCTGATACAGAACAGTCCAGCAACTAGACTATAAAGGAAAAATAAGCACCATCCAGACTAGAGAAACAGACCCATTCAACAGATTCATAGATTCATAGATTCTAGGACTGGAAGGGACCTCGAGACGTCATCGCGTCCAGTCCCCTCCCCGCACGGCAGGACCAAATACTGTCTAGACCATCCCTGATAGACATTTATCTAACCTACTCTTAAATATCTCCAGAGATGGAGATTCCACAACTTCCCTAGGCAATTTATTCCAGTGTTTAACCACCCTGACAGTTAGGAACTATTTCATAATGTCCAACCTGAACCTCCCTTGCTGCAGTTTAAGCCCATTGCTTCTTGTTCTAGCCTTAGAGGCTAAGGTGAACAAGTTTTCTCCCTCCTCCTTATGACACCCTTTTAGATATCTGAAAACTGCTATCATGTCCCCTCTCAGTCTTCTCTTTTCCAAACTAAACAAACCCAATTCTTTCAGCCTTCCTTCATATGTCATGTTCTCAAGACCTTTAATCATTCTTGTTGCTCTTCTCTGGACCCTCTCCAATTTCTCCACATCTTTCTTGAAATGCGGTGCCCAGAACTGGACACAATACTCCAGCTGAGGCCTAACCAGAGCAGAGTAGAGCGGAAGAATGACTTCTCGTGTCTTGCTCACAACACATCTGTTAATACATCCCAGAATCACGTTTGCTTTTTTTGCAACAGCATCACACTGTTGACTCATATTTAGCTTGTGGTCCACTATAACCCCTGATCCCTTTCTGCTGTACTCCTTCCTAGACAGTCTCTTCCCATTCTGTATGTGTGAAACTGATTTTTCCTTCCTAAGTGGAGCACTTTGCATTTGTCTTTGTTAAACTTCACCCTGTTTACCTCAGACCATTTCTCCAATTTGTCCAGATCATTTTGAATTATGACCCTGTCCTCCAAAGCAGTTGCAATCCCTCCCAGTTTGGTATCATCCGCAAACTTAATAAGCGTACTTTCTATGCCAATATCTAAGTCATTAATGAAGATATTGAACAGAGCCGGTCCCAAAACAGACCCCTGCAGAACCCCACTTGTTATGCCTTTCCAGCAGGATTGGGAACCATTAATAACAACTCTCTGAGTACGGTTATCCAGCCAGTTATGCACCCACCTTATATTAGCCCCATCTAAATTGTATTTGCCTAGTTTATCGATAAGAATATCATGTGAGACCGTGTCAAATGCCTTACTAAAGTCTAGGTATACCACATCCACAGCTTCTCCCTTATCCACAAGACTCGTTATCCTATCAAAGAAAGCTATCAGATTGGTTTGACATGATTTGTTCTTTACAAATCCATGCTGGCTATTCCCTATCACCTTACCACCTTCCAAGTGTTTGCAGATGATTTCCTTAATTACTTGCTCCATTATCTTCCCTGGCACAGAAGTTAAACTAACTGGTCTGTAGTTTCCTGGGTTGTTTTTATTTCCCTTTTTACAGATGGGCACTATATTTGCCCTTTTCCAGTCTTCTGGAATCTCTCCCGTCTCCCATGATTTTCCAAAGATAATAGCTAGAGGCTCAGATACCTCCTCTATTAGCTCCTTGAGTATTCTAGGATGCATTTCATCAGGCCCTGGTGACTTGCAGGCATCTAACTTTTCTAAGTGATTTTTAACTTGTTCTTTTTTTATTTTATCTGCTAAACCTACCCCCTTCCCATTAGCATTCACTATGTTAGGCATTCCTTCAGACTTCGCGGTGAAGACCGAAACAAAGAAGTCATTAAGCATCTCTGCCATTTCCAAGTTTCCTGTTACTGTTTCTCCCTCTTCACTGAGCAGTGGGCCTACCCTGTCTTTGGTCTTCCTCTTGCTTCTAATGTATTGATAAAAAGTCTTCTTGTTTCCCTTTATTCCCGTAGCTAGTTTGAGCTCATTTTGTGCCTTTGCCTTTCTAATCTTGCCCCTGCATTCCTGTTTGCCTATATTCATCCTTTGTAATCCGTCCTAGTTTCCATTTTTTATATGACTCCTTTTTATTTTTTAGAACATGCAAGGTTAAGCCAAGGCAGTCTTTTGCCACATTTTCTATCTTTCCTAACCAGCGGAATAGCTTGCTTTTGGGCCCTTAATAGTGTTCCTTTGAAAAACTGCCAACTCTTCTCAGTTGTTTTTCCCCTCAGTCTTGATTCCCATGGGACCTCACCTATCAGCTCTCTGAGCTTACCAAAATCCTCCTTCCTGAATTCCATTGTCTCTATTTTGCTGTTCTCCCTTCTACCCTTCCTTAGAATTGCAAACTCTATGATTTCATGGTTACTTTCACCCAAGCTGCCTTCTACTTTCAAATTCTCAACGAGTTCCTCCCTATTTGTTAAAATCAAGTCTAGAACAGCTTCCCCCTAGTAGCTTTTTCAACTTTCTGAAATAAAAAGTTGTCTGCAATGCAGTCCAAGAATTTGTTGGATAGTCTGTGCCCCGCTGTGTTATTTTCCCAACATATATTTGGATAGTTGAAGTCCCCCATCACCACCAAATCTTGGGCTTTGGATGATTTTGTTAGTTGTTTAAAAAAAGGCTGATCCACCTCTTCCACCTGGTTAGGTGGCCTGTAGTAGACTCCTAGCATGACATCACCCTTGTTTTTTACCCCTTTTAGCCTAACCCAGAGACTCTCAACACTTCCGTCTCTTATGTCCATCTCCACCTCAGTCCAAGTGTGTACATTTTTAATATATAAGGCAACACTTCCTCCCTTTTTCCTGTCTATCCTTCCTGAGCAAGCTGTACCCCTCCACACCAACATTCCAATCATGTGTATTATCCCACCAAGTTTCAGTGATGCCAACAATGTCATAGTTGTGTTTATTTATTAGCACTTCCAGTTCTTCCTGCTTATTACCCATACTTCTCGCATTTGTATATAGGCATCTAAGATACTGGTTTGACCTTGCCTCCCAGTTTTGCCCTGACCCTCCTTTCTCTCTGCCAATATAGCCCACACTCCCTCTCATTTCCCATCCATCTCCCAGGTCTCCATGTTCCCCACTTACCTGTGGGCTTTGCTCACCTGTCCCCGTCGAACCTAGTTTAAAGCCCTCCTCACTAGGTTAGCCAGTCTGTGTCCTAATAGGGCCTTTCCCCTCCTCGAAAGGTGAACGCCATCTCTGCCTAGCAGTCCTTCCTCAAATAGCATCCCGTGGTCGAGGAAGCCAAAGCCCTCCTGACAACACCATCTTTGCAGCCAGGCATTCACCTCCATGATGCATCTGTCTCTGCCCGGGCCCCTACCTTTGACAGGAAGAATTGAAGAGAATACCACCTGCGCTCCAAATTCCTTCACCCGTACTCCCAGAGCCCTGTAGTCACTCTTGATCCGCTCAGTGTCACACCTCGCAGTATCATTTGCGCCCACATGAATGAGTAGCATGGGGTAGTAGTCAGAGGGCTGAATAATCCTCAACAATGCCTCCGTAACATTTCAGATATGGGCTCCCGGCAGGCGGCATACCTCCCAAGATGAAATGTCAGGGCGACAGTTGGGCAGAGAGTCTCCAACCACCACTACCCTATGTTTCTTATTCGCAGTGGTGGCAGCAGACCTCCCAGCCTTAGGGGTAGGAGGCTTCTCCTCCTTTACTGTAGGGGGTGATTCCTTCTCTCCTGTATCAAGAAGAGCACAACGGTTACCTATTACCACGGTGGGAGGGTTCGGAGCAGGGGTGGAGCACTGCCTGCTGCCAGAAGTAACCAGCTGCCAGTGTCCACCCTGAGCCATCTCCTTCTCCACCAGTGGTGTATCAGTAGTCCTGTGTACTGGGACAGCTACCTCAGCTGTCTCCACATGGACACTGTCCAGGAATTGCTCGTGGATTCGGATGCTCCTCAATCTAGCCACCTCCTCCTGTAGCTCTCCCCCCTGCTGCCTGAGAGATTCCACCAGCAGGCACCTTTCACATTGGATGGTCCCCCGCAGCCTGGATATCAGTAAGTGGAAATTGCAAGTTACAGTCTCTGCAAAACCACACCAGGATCTGGGGAGAAGCATCCATGCTCAGGCGCTCTGTCTGGCTACAGGCACAGGTGGAGGAGACAGAAGCAGTGCTGGCACAGGTGTTGCGGGTCTTCCTAACCATCGTAAGCCTCCCTCTGTCAAACTCCCTCTCAAACTCCTCTGTCTGCAGCCCCCTGTCCGCTGAAAGGGTTGTTTAAGCAAGAAGTTTTGAATGTGGTTGGTTTATAGGTTTTAAGGGGAATAAAGGGAAAACAGATAGAACAGGCAAGGGACCCTCGCCCCCTTCCCAAACTCCCTTGCGAAACTCCCTGTTAGCAGCCCCTGGTCGCAAAAGCTCCCTGGTCGCTTGTGCACTGCTTTATAAAGCCCTGGCCTGTATGAATGCCCCGCCCACTGATTAAGGCTTCTAGCTTTCAAACCTTCCTTTGAAGCTCACAGCTTCCAACTGCCAGCCACAGCACACGGTCCTTCAACCAACCAACCAACCAAACAGACTGACAAACACAAGCTCAGCACACAGCAAGTAACCCCCAAACACAAACAAACACACACTACAGACAGTCACCCCAAAAGAGTGCTGTATTGCTCCTCCTTCACCTGGAGAACTCCCTTGCGAAACTTCCTGTTAGCAGCCCCTGGTTGCAAAAGCTGATACAGATGTTTAACTATATTATCTTCTAAATACCATGTTTCAGCATAAGCAGAAGAAGACCAATGTATCCAGTTCAGCAATTTCAAGTTATTTTATGCACCTTTTATTTTTCTCTCTAACATTCTCTTACACTCTTGTTGGTCTCTCACATTAGCTTTTTCAGAAAAATATGACAAACCCCCTCCAAAAAAAAAAATCTGAAGTTGATAGAGGAGGAGAGTAAGTGAGATCTAACATGTGTCTTTCAGTGCTATTAGAGACAAAGTGATGAGATAATTTCTTGTACTGGACCAACTTCTGCTGGCAGAAGAGAGAAGCTTTTGAGGTACAATGCTTTCAGTGCTATTGGCTGCTTGACTACTAATTGAAATGGACATGGTTTAGGTTTGTGAAAAGGGGGAGGGGATTGTTATACTTAATAGGACTAAATAGTTATATTTTTAAAATGTGATGAAACTAAGTTTAAAATATAAATATTCCCATTGCACTGCCATATCCCCAAATGCACTGTTCACTGGGCAATTGCATTATGGCAATGTGAAATCGATGATATATTTGCCTGATTTCAGAGTGGTAGCCGTGTTAGTCTGTATCAGCAAAAAGAATGAGGAGTACTTGTGGCACCTTAGTTACTAACAAATTTATTTGAGCATAAGCTTTCGTGGGCTAAAACCCACTTCATCGGATTCATGCAGTGGAAAATACAGTAAGAAGATATATATACAGAGAGAAGATGAAAAAATGGGTGTTGCCATACCAATTGTAACTATAGTAATCAATTAAGGTGAGCTATTATCAGCAGGAGGAAAAAAAGTTTTGTAGTGATAATCAGGATGGCCCATTTCCAACAGTTGACAAGAAGGTGTGAGTAACAGTGTGTGTGGGGGGGAAATTAGCATGGGGAAATAGTTTTTACTTTGTGTAATGATTCATCCACTCCCAGTCTTTATTCAAGCCTAATTTAATGGTGTCCAATTTGCAAATTAATTCCAATTCTGCAGTTTTTCGTTGGAGTCTGTTTTTGAAGTTTTTTGGTTGGAGTATTGTGACTTTGAGGTCTGTAATTGAATGACCAGGGAGGTTGAAGTGTTCTCCGACTGGTTTTTGAATGTTATAATTCTTGATGTCTGATTTGTGTCCATTTATTCTTTTGCATAGAGACTGTCCGGTTTGACCAATGTACATGGCAGAGGGGCATTGCTGGCACATGATGCATATATCACATTGGTAGATGTGCATGCATCCGATGAAGTGGGTTTTAGCCCACAAAAGCTTATGCTCAAATAAATTTGTTAGTCTCTAAGGTGCCACAAGTACTCCTCGTTCTTTATGTTTGCCTGAGTAAACTATCTTTAAAATTTCAATATATAATCCAGTGAAAACCAGTCTGATAATTTCTATTCCTAGTAGACTCAAACATAGTATTGTAAGTATGATGTTTTTTACTTCTCCAAGCTCTAATCATTGTTTTAACTGCTTTTCAAGTCTATTGAATCTATCTCCCACTCCAGCCTTGGGTCCACAATGTGTTCTGACTTCTTACTTTCTGAACACTTAAGTTGCAGTCATAGGTATTTGCACAACAACATTTTTCTCGTAATGTCTGCCTTTCAGCAATATTCAACTTAAAAAATAAGAGAAATTATAATGTGACTAATGGCAAAAATATCTGTGTTAATTATGTTAGTATGTATGTTAATGCAATTGGAAATGCAAGAGACTAAGTTTATACAATGCTGAGGTAACACAGTTCAGCACCCACTATTTTACTGTATGTTATTATATTTCACATATATTTAATCTAGATGTGCTTAACTTTCTACTCTTTATTTACATGATTTTTGTGCACTGGTTTTATCTTGCATGTAGTGTAGTGCTGTCTGAGGTGATACATATATATTTAAGGTTGAATGGGATATTATTCCATTGCACTGAGAAGTTCTGTGTCATCAGATTTTTAAAGACTATCATAATACATGCGTACACGGAAGCAGAGATTTATGCATACAACCTTTACACTTGTACTGCTGACTTTTGGGTCCTTAAAAGTACAATTAATTTGCATTTATTTTTTAAAGAATGACTACAACTAGTTTTAACTAAAAGACACCAACCAAGGGCAACTGGGGCCAAACATTAGCAAATTGAGCATTTGTAACACTGTTCACTGATCAGATAACAGTCAGCCCAAGACCCCGCTGTTGCCAGCAGGGTCCAGAGGTTCACTCGTGTGGAACTACTTGCAGATTCAGGGCCTGACCATGTTTCTCCAAACCTGTGTACGCACTGCATATATCCTTAAAAGTACACAGTTTAAAAAAAGAAATCTTTAAAGCAGCATAAACAGCTCCTGTCCATGATCAACTTCACTGTCCCCCAAAATTGGGTTTTTGGAAATGTCTTCAGCTTAAACTCACAGACCTTAAATCTACTGTAACTGAACAATGTAAATTGTGAAAAACATTCTAAAAAAACACAATTTGGGGGGACATCACGAGGGTTGGGAGGCTTTGCAGAGACAAGAAAGGACAAGTTAAGAGGCAGCAAGCAGTTGGACAAGGATGGATTTAGGATTGCCAGTCCTCCAGGATTGGCCTGGAGTCTCCCAGAATCGGCATCAATCTTCAGGTGACTATTGAAAGCAATCCTGGAGATGTTAATAGGATATTTTAAGAAAATGACTTTACGTTATGTGGGGGGGGGAGGGGAAATCTCCCAGAATAGCTCCAGTGAGAGTTGGCAACCCTAGATAGACTGGAATTAAAGAGAATATTTGTTAACGTTATCTCAGCTCATGATGCATTTAATTAATTTAAAAGCAAACAACTTTATAATTACTAAGCCAGTTTTCTAGATTTAACACTTAGTTTTGTATTAAGTTTGAAGACAATTGATGTGGTAGTTTTAAAGTTACAAATGTTTAACGTCTACAAGTCCTGTGACCACTTCAACTCAGATCAATTCAAAGCTAGAGTCTTCAAACTCTGTCAATACTCTAAATTGATTTAGCTTTGATTCATTTTAAAGAAAAATATGCAATTTAAAGAAAGTTTGTTGCCAAAATAAGTTAGCTGCAAAAATGGATTTTTTTGAACCACACAGTATTTCAAAGGTTAGGGGTCAAATCCTGATCTTGAGTTGTGCACAGAGGGCAAGAGAGTATAGCAAGTGAGTTAGACTCGGATATCCATCTAATGCTCAAGGATACCAGGAGAGCAGCCTGGCTTTCATGCTTGCCTATGCTATTTTCCCCACAAGGGGATGTGGTGATCTGACGAGGAAGGTTTGGGTAGAACTCCCCCCCGCATTTATTCTGAGCTGTGCTGTACATGCTAACCAGGGCACATTCTGTTCTCCACAAATGTGACCCCTTCCTACTGCCTACCAAGCACTTTCCCACCCTGTACCAGCAGAACACATCTAGCAAACACTACATAACTTTAACTGCTTAACACCTCCCTTTGCATTGAAAATGCAAAGTTTAAGAAAAAAATATCTTTAAACAGTCCAAACCTCCCTCACATTATTACATATTGGCATGTGGCCACCAAAAAGCCTATTCTTGACTCATATTATTAATAACACAGAAGCTGGCAACAACAACAATT
>NW_027054724.1:0-10076 GCF_011386835.1 Chrysemys picta bellii | reverse complement strand
GCTCCGGCGCCTTGTGGATGTTCTGCAGGAACGGAGGCAGGAGGACAGAGCCCCGCTGCAGTCCATCTATAACCGCCCTCCCCTGCCACCAAGTCCCATACCCACCTCACCCAAAGTGCAAAGAAGGAGAGGCGGCAGAGTCCCTGCTAACTCTCACTCCACCCCTGCAGAGAGCTCTAGTAGCAGAAGGCTCTCATTTCCCAAAATTTGAACAGTTCTTTCCTTCCCGCCTGACACAAGCCCCCGTCCAAGTTTCACCTCCCAATGCCATGTGTAGTTGATAATAAAAAATATGTTTCTGTAAACTACTGTTTCAATCATGTTCTTTTGGAGGAGGATGGGAAAGGGGGTTGGTAATTGGACAGGACAGTCACCTTTGGCAGGGTACATAGTCGGGGGCAGGCACAGCAGCAGGGCACATACACAGTGCAGTGATGCAGTGACTAGTTACCCTGGTTAGTCTGGGAGGTTGTTTTCATGTTATGTGGTGGGGGGTGGGTTGCTCTGTGACTTTGTGGCAGGGGAGGGCAGTTACAGATCTTAAGCGGCGGTCCTTAGGCAGGATCACAGAGCCACACAGCAGGGGATCTGTAACCGTCCTCCCCCTGCCACAAAGTCACATAGACCCCCCCATACACACAGTCCCGATCAGGAGGGGTGACAGGCTCCGTTGAAACAACCATCCCACTGCAGCGGAGCCTGTCAATCCTTGAGTTTAGAAGCTGCATTCGCGTCACTACACTACACCCGCTCCGCACCACAGTCTGCGTCCCAGTTTTAAAAAATTCCCGCGAAAACAGTATTAAAGAAAACGGTGTGCTTTAACAAAGTTGAACTATTTTTATTTCGCAACGTGTGTTGGAAGGGGGGTGAAGGGGGTATGTAACTGGATAGGATAGTCAACATTACCTGGGTAAAGAAACGGGGGCAGGTTTAGCTTCTCAGTACACAAACTTTAAAGTCACAGGTTACCCTGCTCACTGAGGAACTTTGCTTTCAAAGCCTCCCGGATGCACAGCGCGTCCCGCTGGTCTCTTCTAATCGCCCGGCTGTCTGGCTGTGAGTAATCAGCAGCCAGGCTATTTTCCTCAACCTCCCACCCCGCCATAAAGGTCTCCCCCTTGCTCTCACAGAGATTGTGGAGCACACAGCAAGCTGCTATAACAATGGGGATATTGGTTTCGCTGAGATCACAGCGAGTCAGTAAGCTTCTCCATCTCCCCTTGAGACGGCCAAAAGCACACTCCACCACCATTCTGCACTTGCTCAGCCGGTAGTTGAAGAGTTCTTTTTCAGTGTCCAGGGCGCCAGTATAGGGCTTCATGAGCCAGGGCATTAGCGGGTAGGCTGGGTCCCCGAGGATGACTATAGGCATCTCCACATCCCCAACAGTTATTTTGTGGTCCGGGAAGTAAATACCTTGTTGCAGCCGTCTAAACAGACCAGAGTTCCTGAAAACACGAGCGTCATGAACCTTGCCCGGCCATCCCACGTAGATGTTGGTAAAACGTCCCCTGTGGTCCACCAGTGCTTGCAGCACCATGGAAAAGTAGCCCTTTCGGTTAATGTACTGGGTGGCCTGGTGGTCCGGTGCCAGGATAGGGATGTGAGTTCCATCTATGGCCCCACCGCAGTTTGGGAATCCCATCGCTGCGAAGCCATCTATGATCGCCTCCACGTTTCCCAGGGTCACTACCTTTGGCAGCAGTACATCAACGATTGCCTTGGCTACTTGCATCACAACAACCCCCACGGTAGATTTGCCCACCCCAAACTGGTTCGCGACTGACCGGTAGCTGTCTGGCGTTGCAAGCTTCCAGAGGGCTATGGCCACTCGCTTCTGTACACTCAGTGCAGCTCGCAACCGGGTGTCACTGCGCTTCAGGGCAGGGGACAGCAACTCACAAAGTTCAAGGAAAGTTCCCTTCCGCATGCGAAAGTTTCGCAGCCACTGGGATTCATCCCAGACCTGCAGCACTATGCGGTCCCACCACTCAGTGCTTGTTTCCCGTGCCCAGAATCGCCGTTCCACGGCATCAACATGACCCATTGCCACCGCGATGTCCTCGGCGCTGGGTCCCCTGCTTTCTGACAGGTCCGTGCTACTCTCAGACTTCAGGACATCACCGCGGTGCCGTAGCCTCCTTGCCTGACTTTTCTGCATCTGCCTCAGGGAAACCTGTATGATAAGCTGCGAGGCGTTGAGAGCGGCCACAACTGCAGCGATGGTCGCAGCGTGCTCCATGCTCGCAGTGCTGTGGCGTCCGCGCTGTCAATGACTGGAAAAGCGCGCGAAATGATTTCCCGCCGGCGCTTTCAGGGAGGGAGGGCAGGAGTGATGGACGGATGACGACAGTTACCCAAAAGCACCCTCGACACATTTTGTTACCCAGAAGGCATTGCCGGCTACACCCAGAATTCCAATGGGCAGAGGGGACTGCGGGAACTGTGGGATAGCTGACCACAGTGCACCGCTTCGAATGTCGACGCTTTCACCATTAGTGTGGACGCACAAAGTCGAATTACTGTCCTTAGTGTGGACACACACGTTCGAATTTGCAATATCGATTACAAAAATTCGATGCAAGTAAAATCGAACTACTCTCGTAGCGTAGACAAGGCCTAAGCCACAGGATGGCAGCATCTAGTGTCTGTGGAGTCCAAGCACTATTTCAACCCCACAGTTTTGGATGAACTTCCCACAAGAGGAGGTGAAGATCATCCCCAGCAACACACACACACACACACACACACACACACACACACACACACACACACACACACACACCACTCCTGGTGGTGGGAGGGGAACAGGAGAAAGGACAAAAGAAGTAAGAGATGAAGAGAAAGGAAGGAGGGATGGTGGAAAAGGTAAAACGAAAAGGACAAACCCTAATGTCCCCAGTGTTTCCACGGGACAAAATCCCGTGTGGACTACAAAATTCTGTCACCTTGAACTAGTGTTTTCCATGCCTAGAATTCAACGGGCACCAGGTGGATCAGACTGAGCAGGTTCAAAAACCTCTTGGAGGCTCTTACCTTCTAAACAGGGACGTCTGTTTTCTAGTAAAATCAGTAAAAGGGAAGGAGAAAACTCGAAAGAGGCTCCTGCTCTCACTCACATACGTGAACCCTAATACTCTCTCAGTCCTCAAAGAGAGACCTCGAGAAGGAGACTTGCTAAAGCAAAGCCACAGGGGTCTCTGAGGTTTCCCTGGCCCTGCGCCCCTGACTGATGTCAGCATCTCTCTCTGAGGTCACCACCTCCCTAACACCTTTGACCAATACGATTGGTTTGCTGCCCCACCCTGACCTAGGGCCTGGGCTAACCCAAACTGACCCAGCTCCTGCTACAAGGCCTGGGCCGCTGACTCACTACTGGTTTGTTCCCCGCCCTGACCCAGGGTCGGAGCTGTTGATTGTGTGCTCAGTCCCTGCATAAGGGCCTGAGCTCTGAACTGTTGATTGTGTGCTCAGTCCCTGCACAAAGGCCTGAGCGCCGAACTGCTAATTGTGTGCTCAGCCCCTACCCAAAGGTCTGGGCCCTAGACTGTTATTCACTTTGTAGCGGGGCGGCCTGGCTCCCAGGTACCCCAGGAAGGGACGAGCCCCACCCCGGAACTACTACACTGCAAAAGGCCTTTGTGATGTCACTGCCACACCCACCCATCCCCTGAAGTGCTAATGTCCTGCTGCTGGCCTGACACTTTGAAGGTTTCAGCTACTCTCTGTGGATCACCCCACTCGATGCGTCTTCATTCTAGGAAGCAAGCCGGCTAGACAGTAAAGCATCAGAGGCTGCTCCCAATGCTACACTCAGTGTTTCAAAAATTACTACACTTTATGGTCAGAAGAGACCTTTAGAACATCTCATCTAACCCCCTGCATATCATAGGCTTCCTGTATAGTACAATAGGTACTTTTTGGGCACACACATTCCAGAAAGGCATCTAGTCTTCATGAAATGACATCAAGAGATGGAGAATCCACCACTTTCCCTTTTACTGAGTGCCAGGGGGCTCCATTTCCCCTTCCACTAGCACCCCATTTACAGTGAGCCAGAGCAGTACCTGCAGCAGGGAGCGGGAGTTGCTGATGGCCTCAGAGGCACAGCCCCTGCAGTGTCTAAGGCACCTGGCACAAGTGCCGGATGATGCGGAGCTGGTGCATCACTCTGGCCATGACGTCCTCCTGCTGCAAGGGAACGAGAACCTGTCAAAGACTCAAACCCCCCGAGGAATCAGGGGGAATTAAGGGCACCTGGAACCAGCAGTATTTAAACTGACTACCTGCCCACCACTGAGGGATGAATTCACCTCCTGAACCCCAGAATGGAGTCTTCTTGTCCTTTCTAGTAACCTCCAGTGCCAACCCACCACCTTGTAGGGTGAGCTCCTGCTACCTCCCCCTCAGTACCCTTGACAGCTGTTCTACCTCCAAACCACAGCTCAAGTTATCAGAACCCTCTTCTCCACCCCCACCCAGGTTGGGCAGGGAGGCGGCTCTAGCAGGGCGGGCAGGAGGGATTCTGCCAGCAGTGAAGTGGGTTGCGGGGAGGTTGAGATCTTGCCCCAATCATCCCAGACACTAATGCTAAGCCACAGGATGGCAGCATCTAGTGTCATTGGAGTTCAAGCACTATTTCAACCCCACAGTTTTGGATCAACTTCCCACAAGGGGAGGTGAAGAGCACCCCCAGCAACACACACACACACACACACACACACACACCACTCCTGGTGGTGGCAGGTGAACAGGAGAAAGGACAAAAGAAGTAAGAGATGAAGAGAAAGGAAGGAGGGATGGAGGAAAAGGTAAAACGAAAATGACAAACACTAATGTCCCCTGTGATTCTACGGGACAAAATCCCACAGAGGGAATAAAATTCTGCCACCTTAAACTAGTGTTTTCCATGCCTAGAATTCAGCTGGCACCAGATGGATCAGACTGAGCAGGTTCCAAAACCTCTTGGAGGCTCTTACCTTCTAAATAGGGACGTCTGTTTTCTAGTAAAATCCGTCAAAGGAAAGGAGAAAACTCCAAAGAGGCTCCTGCTCGCACTCACACATGTGAACACTAATACTCTCTCAGTCCTCAAAGAGAGACCTCGAGAAGGAGACTTGCTAAAGCAATAACAGACACTTGGTGGGATAACTCACATGACTGGAGTACTGTCATGGATGGATATAAACTGTTCAGGAAGGACAGGCAGGGCAGAAAAGGTGGGGGAGTTGCATTGTATGTAAGAGAGGAGTATGAGTGCTCAGAGGTCCGGTATGAAACTGTAGAAAAACCTGAGAGTCTCTGGATAAAGTTGAGAAGTGTGAGCAACAAGGGGGATGTCACGGTTGGAGTCTGGTATAGACCACCAGACCAGGGGGATGAGGTGGACGAGGCTTTCTTCTGGCAACTAGCAGAAGTTGCTAGATCGCAGGCCCTGGTTCTCATGGGAGACTTTAATCACCCTGATATCTGCTAGGAGAGCAATACAGCGGTGCACAGACAATCCAGGAAGTTTTTGGAAAGTGTAGGGCACAATTTCCTGGTGCAAGTGCTGGAGGAACCAACTAGGGGCAGAGCTTTTCTCGACCTGCTGCTCACAAACAGGGAAGAATTAGTAGGGGAAGCAAAAGTGGATGGGAACCTGGGAGGCAGTGACCATGAGATGGTCGAGTTCAGGATCCTGACACAAGGAAGAAAGGAGAGCAGCAGAATACGGACCCTGGACTTCAGAAAAGCAGACTTTGACTCCCTCAGGAACAGATGGGCAGGATCCCCTGGGAGAATAACATGAAGGGCAAAGGGGTCCAGGAGAGCTGGCTGTATTTTAAAGAATCCTTATTGCGGTTGCAGGAACAAACCATCCCGATGTGTAGAAAGAATAGTAAATATGGCAGGCGACCAGCTTGGCTAAACAGTGAAATCCTTGCTGATCTTAAACGCAAAAAAGAAGCTTACAAGAAGTGGAAGATTGGACAAATGACCAGGGAGGAGTATAAAAATATTGCTCAGGCATGCAGGAGTGAAATCAGGAAGGCCAAATCACACTTGGAGTTGCAGCTAGCAAGAGATGTTAAGAGTAACAAGAAGGGTTTCTTCAGGTATGTTAGCAACAAGAAGAAAGTCAAGGAAAGTGTGGGCCCCTTACTGAATGAGGGAGGCAACCTAGTGACCGAGGATGTGGAAAAAGCTAATGTACTCAATGCTTTTTTTGCCTCTGTCTTCACGAACAAGGTCAGCTCCCAGACTGCTGCACTGGGCAGCACAATATGGGGAGAAGGTGACCAGCCCTCTGTGGAGAAAGAAGTGGTTCGGGACTATTTAGAAAAACTGGACGTGCACAACTCCATGGGGCTGGATGCGCTGCATCCGAGGGTGCTAAAGGACTTGGCGGATGAGATTGAACAGCCATTAGCCATTATTTTTGAAAACTCATGGCGATCGAGGGAGGTCCCGGATGACTGGAAAAAGGCTAATGTAGTGCCCATCTTTAAAAAAGGGAAGGAGGAGGATCCGGGGAACTACAGGCCAGTCAGCCTCACCTCAGTCCCTGGAAAAATCATGGAGCAGGTCCTCAAGGAATCAATGATGAAACACTTAGAGGAGAGGAAAGTGATCAGGAACAGTCAGCATGGATTCACCAAGGGGAAGTCGTGCCTGACTAACCTAATTGCCTTCTATGAGGAGATAACTGGCTCTGTGGATGAGGGGAAAGCAGTGGATGTGTTATTCCTTGACTTTAGCAAAGCTTTTGATACGCTCTCCCACAGTATTCTTGCCACCAAGTTAAAGAAGTATGGGATGGATGAATGGACTGTAAGGTGGATAGAAAGCTGGCTGGATCGTCGGGCTCAACGGGTAGTGATCAATGGCTCCATGTCTAGTCGGCAGCCGGTTTCAAGCGGAGTAGTGCCCCAAGGGTCGGTCCTGGGGCCGGTTTTGTTTAATATCTTTATTAATGATCTGGAGGATGGTGTGGACTGCACTCTCAGCAAGTTTGCAGATGACACTAAACTAGGAGGCGTGGTAGATACGCTAGAGGGTAGGGATCGGATACAGAGGGACCTAGACAAATTAGAGGATTGGGCCAAAAAAAACCTGATGAAGTTCAACAAGGACAAGTGCAGAGTCCTGCACTTAGGACGGAAGAATCCCATGCACTGCTACAGACTAGGGACCGAATGGCTAGGTAGCAGTTCTGCAGAAAAGGACCTAGGGGTCACAGTGGACGAGAAGCTGGATATGAGTCAACAGTGTGCTCTTGTTGCCAAGAAGGCTAACGGCATTTTGGGCTGTATAAGTAGGGGCATTGCCAGCAGATCGAGGAACGTGATCGTTCCCCTTTATTCGACATTGGTGAGGCCTCATCTAGAATACTGTGTCCAGTTTTGGGCCTGTGGAAGCAGAGAAAGAGCTGACAGGAAGGGGATGCAATGAATGACAGTTCGTTAGCAAGAGTTAGGCTAACTGTAACCCTAATAACGCGAGATTTGTAGAAGCGAGGAATGTGTGAGGCGGGTGAGAAAGAACTGTGTAAGAAGTCATTATGACCTGGTATAGATAAGGTGTAGAAGACCTTGTGTAGATAAGGTATAGAAAATATTGTATGTTGGCAAGAGTCAAAACAAGTGAAGAAATGAGATATCAAGATGGCCTATGTATAAACAAAACGCAGCTGTCCCTCGTTATTTCTGTAATGAAAGGTATAAATGCTTGCTGTAATTAGTTACCTGGGAGAGACGTGCTTAGCTCTCTCCCTCTGGGCAATTGTGAGAGTTAATAAAGCATCTGACTTGCTGTACCTAAACAAATAGTGAGAACTCTGTTTTTCTCCGACAGGCCCCACACAACAAGAAGGATGTGGAAAAATTGGAAAGAGTCCAGCGGAGAGCAACAAAAATGATTAGGGGTCTGGAGCACATGACTTTTGAGGAGAGGCTGAGGGAACTGGGATTGTTTAGTCTCCAGAAGAGAAGAATGAGGGGGGATTTGATAGCAGCCTTCAACTACGTGAAGGGGGGTTCCAAAGAGGATGGAGCTCGGTTGTTCTCAGTGGTGGCAGATGACAGAACAAGGAGCAATGGTCTCAAGTTGCAGTGGGGGAGGTCCAGGTTGGATATTAGGAAACACTATTTCACTAGGAGGGTGGTGAAGCACTGGAATGCGTTACCTAGGGAGGTGGTGGAGTCTCCTTCCTTGGAGGTTTTTAAGGCCCGGCTTGACAAAGCCCTGGCTGGGATGATTTAGTTGGGAATTGGTCCTGCTTTGAGGAGGGGGTTGGACTAGATGACCTCTTGAGGTCCCTTCCAACCCTGATATTCTATGATTCTATGATTCTATGAAAGCCACAGGGGTGTCTGAGGTTTCCCTGGCCCTAAGCTCCTGTCCTGCCTGGCTGATGTCAGCATCTCTCTCGGAGGTCACCACCTCCCTAACACCTTTGACCAATAGGCTGAGGTCCTGAAAAGGACTTTGTGATGTCACTACCACACCCACCCATCCCTGGAAGTGCTAATGTCCTGCTGCTGGCCTGACACTTTGAAGGTTTGAGCTACTCTGTGTGGATCACCCCAGTCAATGCGTCTTCATTCTAGGAAGCAAGCCGGTTAGACACTAAAACATCAGGGGCTGCTCCCAATGCTACACTCAGTGTTTCCAAAATTAGGAGACTTTATGGCCACAAGAGACCTTTAGAGCATCTCATCTAACCCCCTGCATATCATAGGCTTCCTGTAGAGCACAACAGTTACTTTCTTAGAAAACACATTCCAGAAAGGCATCTAGTCTTCATTAAATGACATCAAGAGATGGAGAATCCACCACTTTCCCATTTAGTGAGTGCCAGGGGGCTCCATTTCCCCTTCCACTAGCTCCCCATTTACAGTAAACCAAAGCAGTACCTGCAGCAGGGAGCGGGAGTTGCTGATGGCCTCAGAGGCACAGCCCCTGCAGTGTCTCAGGCACCTGGCGCAAGTGATGGATGATGCGGAGCTGGTGCATAGCTTTGGCGGTGACGTCCTCCTGCTGCAAGGGAACGAGAACCTGTCAGAGACTCAAACGCCCCGAGGAATCAGGGGGAATTAAGGGCACCGGGAATCAGCAGTATTTCCATTCAGCACCTGCCCACCACAGAGGGATGAATTCACCTCCTGAACCCCAGAATGGAGTCTTATTATCCTTTCTAGTAACCTCCAGTGCCAAATCCCCTCCTTGAAGGGTGAGCTGCTGCTACCTCCCTCTCAGTGCCCTTGACAGCTGTTCCACCACCAAACCACAGCTCAAGTTATCAAAACCCTCTTCTCCACCCCCACCCAGGTTGGCCAGGGAGGCGGCTCTAGCAGGGGTGGCAGGAGGGATTCTGCCAGCAGTGAAGTGGGTTGCGGGGAGGTTGAGATCTTGACCCAAGTCATCCCAGACACCAATGCTAATCCACACGATGGCAGCATCTAGTATCAGTGGAGTCCAAGCACTATTTCAACCACACAGGTTTGGATGAACTCCCCACAAAGGGAGGTGAAGAGCACCCCCAGCAAAACACACACACACACACACAAACCACTCCCGGTGGTGGGAGGGGAACAGGAGAAAGGACAAAAGAAGTAAGAGATGAAGAGAAAGGAAGGAGGGAGGGAGGAAAAGGTAAAATGAAAAGGACAAACACTAATGTCCCCAGTGATTCTACGGGACAAAATCACAGAGAGGGAATAAAATTCTGCCACCTTGAACTAGTGTTTTCCATGCCTAGAATTCAGCTGGCACCAGGTGGATCAGACTGAACAGGATACAAACCTCTCCGAGGCACTTACTTTCCTCAAAGAGAGACCTCAAGGAGGAGACTTGCTGAAGCAAAGCCAGAGGGGTCTCTGAGCTTTCCCTGGCCCTCATGTCAGCATCTCTCTCTGATGTCAGCATCTCTCTCTGAGGTCAGCATCTCTCTCTGAGGTCACCACCTCCCTAACACATTTGACCAATAAGCTGACGTCCTGCAAAAGGCCTTTGTGATGTCACTGCCACACCCAACCAAACCCTGAAGTGCTAATGTCCTCCTGCTGGCCTGACACTTTGAAGGTTTGAGC
>NW_027054723.1:0-10076 GCF_011386835.1 Chrysemys picta bellii | reverse complement strand
GCTCCTGAGCTTAAACTGCTCTTCAGCTTTGTGCTTCACCTCTAGGGATTCACCACTGCAGAGATCCTTCCAGCACTCCTGCCTGTGACTATGATTTAGAAGTGAAGTGGAACGCCTTGTATCACTGCAAAGCCACACAGTAGGAGTGACCCAGGCTTGGTGCTAAGAGGGGTTACATGAGTCCCTCACCCCAACTAGAATTAAATTGCATTATAAAAGGTGCAGTTTGCATCAGCCCTTGTTCTCTTTTTTTCCATCCATGAAAGCAATTAGTGCTGGTGCGGCCTCTCAGATTTGAGTGTTAGTGACTGCAGCTAGCAGGTACAGCATTGGCAGAGAAGTTTGCCCACATTGACCCAGAAGAGGCCTTAACTGTGACCCAGAGAGACCATCTCTGGGTGAGAGGGGAGGTTTCTCTATGACGCATGCCATTCTTTCCCTTCCTGCTGAGGCTGTTAGCAGGCCCACTTCAGGTCAGTTGTTATGGAAGGTATCTCTTGTGATGTGGACACTCACTCTCTGGCAACTGGACTGAGATTTGCCAGGCTCTCTCCTTATTGGCTACTGAATGGCTGTCAGATGACTGCAACTTCCAGTCACTGTCAGCTTATCGATATGATATTGGGCTCTATTTAACCTCCCCCCTCACTTGAATGCAGTCGTTCTGCTAAGACTCTCCTATTTCATGGAGCATTGCATGCCAGGACATAGAATCTCACAGCTGTAAGGCTGTATAAAGGTGTGGCAGTCAGAGATTACACTATAGAATACCTGAGAGACCTTTGCCAGCAGATCAGGCTTTCGTTGCCTCTGGCACTGAGGCCTCGGACCCCATGTATTCATCCGCCTTTAGAAAAGAAGCAATGTTCTGAGCCACTAGTTGAACTGTACAGCCAAAGCTTTGCTTTGTGATTTTGAAATACTGGGACATGACTGCCTAATGGAGGGGAGTGTGACCTCTGGGTGCGCCTCCTCTCCCTCCCCCCCTCCCCCCGCGCTTTTTCAGCTCTATCCAGTCACTTTTAACATTTGCCTCTCTTTGTTTTCTCCTTCCCTGATCTGCTGTTTGCTCTCCCTCACTCCTGCTCTGTTCTGAGTGTGAGCTGAATGCATACATTGACCTGAGATTTTATCAATTTAATTTGGCTATTCCATGTAGTATGTAGAGGAGCAAAGTCCATTCTGCTTTCCTCTTCTATGTGGAATGGGTGAGCGGAACAGAGGAAGCACTGCCAGAGCCCAAGTCCTGTGTCACCCTCTGGTATAGCGAGGTTGCCACCTTCTGACTGGCAAATGGAAAATGCCAGGTATGCATTAACGTTTGCAGTGTAGTTGTAGCTGTGTCAGTCCCTGGATATTAGAGAGAAGGTGGGTGGTCCAGTAAAAGATATTACTTCACCCACCTTGTCTCTCAGGTATGCATTAATGTAACGAATGGGACCAGACTGCTGCCATCTCTTCAGCTGCTCCTGTGGTTTGTAGTTTGAGCTCTCTTTGCCTGTGTTGAAATTCACTAAAAATGAAATAATTAACTCTACTACTGTATTCCCCCCCCCCCCCCCCTATCAGTGTTTGCTTTTCTGGTGCAGAAAGATTGAAGGAACATATGAGAACCTATGTGGGAATTTAACTTCAAATTCAAAAAACAGGTATGAAAGCTAACCATTTGCCATTGAAATGTCAGGGCGGTAAGGTTTTGAAGCCATAATGATTTTTCTTCCAGAGTTGTTATTGATGGGCGCAGTAGAGCAATTAAAATCAGATCTCCTGGTAAAAGAAATACATGTTGCCAATGCAGAGGTGGGCACGTAAGGCACTTGTGGAGCTGCTGAGTAGGGAAACTAGAGCAGGAGGCAATTCTTACTGCTTTAAAACAGGCCAACGTTTTCAGTCTTGAGTGTCTAAAGGATTAGATCCCTAAGTCCATATTTAGGCTGCCGATTGCCTGCCCCTAACCCAACGTGCTGAGTATCTATAGCTCCAAATACCTTCAGTGGGGAGTTGCGATGACTCGGCTCCTCTGAAAAGCCAGTCACTTTGATTTAGTGGCCTACGGTTAGGGACCCAAGTTTGAAATGTGATGCATTAATGTCTTTTCTCTCTTCACACGGAAAGCCTTTCCAAAGCTAACCAACCCTTTTATCGGGGGTGACAGTAATCTTTGTGAAACCCTCCTTTAACCAGACTCAGGATAAATGTATAATACCGAGCACCCTATCAGGACCTGCAGAGTCTGTCTTCAAAGAGACAGTCTTGCAAACCCTCCATCCCAGGGTTTTCATTGACCATGGAACCCTTTGGCCCGAACAGTTGGGCGTTAGGCGGGAATCTGCTGCTGAGCCAGGATGGTCTCTAGACATGAAGTGAAATTTCTGGTTGGCTTCAGTTTAGTTGAATGAACCGGTCTGTCTCGTTCTGTCAAGCCTCCCAGATTGAAGAGTAACTGTTGCAAAGGTCTTCAGCCACCTGTTCAGTATGAGGATGTTCACACAAATCCTGATCAGGACTGCTGTCTGCTGAAAATCACCACCCTCAACTTCATCTTCCTGCCGGTAGTCATGGGTATGATATTTACCTCTGGTAAGTGTTAAGAAATCTGCATGTAAGCACCATCAAAATGTGCTAAGAAAATGGTCCGGTCATTACCGCTTGTCTGTAAATCTTGCTGCACCAGCAGACTAATTAATATGCAATTCCCTAGTGCATTGGGGCCATCACTCAAGGATATCTTCAGTTTAGTTTCTGCAAGTCACTAAACTCTCTGATGGTTGATTAGGGTTACCATATTTCCACAATCAAAAAAGAGGATACTGGGGGGGGGGGGGGGGGGGGGAAGAGAAGTCCCGCTCTAGCCCCGCCCTGCCCCCATCCACTTCAACCCACTCCCACCCCCTGACTACTCCCCTCAGTACCCCAACCCCCCCCCGCTCCTTGTCCCCTGACTGCCCTCCTCCTGAGAACCCCCCACCCTAACTGCCCCCATAGGACCCTACCTGTCCCCTGACTGCCCCGACCCTTATCCACATCCCCACCCCATATTCACACCCCTGCCCCCAGACAGACCCCCAGGACTCCCATGCCCTATCCAACTGCTCCCCGCCCCCTGACAGGACCCCCAGAACTCCCGACCCATCCAACCCCCTCTGCTCCCTGCTTGCCTTCAACCCCTCTCCACACCCCTGCCCCCCTGACAGCCCCCCCCAGAACCCCTGACCCATTGTGACAATGCGGTTCTGGCGGAACCCAACTGAGAGTGCCAACTCAGGACAAATTGCTCAAAACAGGGCAGTTACAGCCCAAGGCTGGGGTTTTTCCACCTCTAAGGCAAACCAAACCAGCCAGACTAGGAGGACTTCGGTCTCACCCCCTGGCTAACCGCAAGTCTCACAAGCAATCTCCTTAGACACTCCAGTTTCCCAGTATTACCACCAGTGCCACTCGTTATGGGGACAAATGGTTATGAAAACTAATATCCCAGTAAAAGAAAAAGGTTCTCCTGATCCCAAAGGACCAAGCCCCAGACCCAGGTCAATATACAAATCAGATCTTACCCACAAATCACGCTGTTGCCAATCCTTTAGAATCTAAAATCTAAAGGTTTATTCATAAAAGGAAAAAGATAGAGAAGAGAGTTAGAATTGGTTAAATGGAATCAATTACATACAGTAATGGCAGAGTTCTTGGTTCAGGCTTGCAGCAGTGATGGAATAAACTGCAGGTTCAAATCAAGTCTCTGGAATACATCCCCCGCTGGGATGGGTCCTCAGTCCTTTGTTCAGAGCTTCTAATAAATGCTCTAATAAATTTGTTAGTCTCTAAGGTGCCACAAGTACTCCTGTTCTTCAGTTTGTAGCAAAGTTCCACCAGAGGTAAGAAGCAGGATTGAAGACAAGATGGAGATGAGGCATCAGCCTTATATAGTCTTTTCCAGGTGTAAGAACACCTCTTTGTTCTTACTGTGGAAAATTACAGCAAAATGGAGTCTGGAGTCACATGGGCAAGTTCCTGCATACTTTGCTGCCTCTGAAGGCATATTTGCCTTCTCTCAATGAGTCCATTGTATAGCTGATGGTCCTTAATGGGCCATCAAGCAGGCTAGGCAGAGCTAATCTCAGCTTGTCTGGGATGTCACCCAGAAGCATAGCATAAGTTTGCCATACAGACAGTATAGAGCCAATATTCATAATTTCAACTACAAAACTTATACACACATATAGACAGCATAATCATAACCAGTAAACCATAACCTTGTCCTAGACACCCCATTTGATCCCCTTTATACAAGATTTGGGTGCCACTGCAGGACCTTGGTTGCAACAATGATCTATACGGTCCCAGTTTATGTCAATAACGTCACACCCATCCAACCCCCCCCCCCCGTTCCCTGTCCCCTGACTGCCCCCCTTCTCCTACTCCCCGGCCCCCTTACCGTGCCGCTCGGCTTAGAGCAGATGTCTGGCTCCGCCCCGCCCAAGCGGCGTGCTGAGGCTGTGGAGGAGAGGGGGAAGCAAGGGAGGGGCTCTGGCCACCGCTGCCAGCCCCGCCGCCGCGTTCCCTCACAGGCACACAGCCCCGCCCCCCAGCGTTGCCAGTCGGCGTGGTAAGGCTGCAGGGGATCGGGGGAGCTGGGAAGGGGCTTTGACTGCCGAGGCCCCAATGCGAGCGGTGCTCGGCCGCCCTGTCAGCTGCTTTTCGCTCTTTAAATAGCCGACCGGGGGAAATCCTGGACATTTTTAGATTATTAGAAATCCCGCCCCCGGACGGCTATTTAAAGAGCGAAAAGCCGGACCTGTCCGGGGAAACCTAGAAGTATGGTAACCCTACACTAACTAGTTGTGACGGAGCGAGACTCACCACCATGGCGCCTCCTGCTGGCCATTCTGGAATTAGCTCAAATCCTTCCACAGGGCGGCCTCCTCCGGTGGTGTCTCGCTCGCCGTTACTCCCGCTTTGCTGTCTCCACAACTCTGTGACCCGCGTTGCTCCCCGGCGTCCTCTTCTCTCCGCTGTCTCCCACCCCTTTCGGGGGGACTGGCAGTCTATAGTCCAGCCACTCGCCTCAGTGGCCTGCTGCAGTCACCAGTCTAGTCCCTTGCTCCAGGGGCAAACTGCAGTCTGTGTGGGCCACTTCCCTCGGGGCAAGTCGGGGGCAGCCCTAACATGTTGTCTGCCCTTCCTCCGGGGCCTCAGTCTGGCAGCGGTCAGCCAGAAGCTCCTTCTGCTCTGCTACCCTGCCCAGCACTGCTCTAGCCACGGTGCTCCTAGGCACCCAGCCCTTCTCCCTAGCAGACCAGGGAGAGACTGCCTTTTGCTCTGTTGAGCAGCCCTTTATATATGGCTTCTGCTGGCCCTGATTGGCCGCTGCAACAAGCCACCTCCTGATTGGCTGGCCTCTCTAATGGGAGGGTTCTGCGCAAGCTCCCTCTGGCCTGCTTTAACCCTTCCTCCCTGTGTGGGGCAGCCGCCCCACCACACTAGCGTATTGGCTATGTGGGAGCAGCACAGTATTGACCCTTTGAGCTGCAGTGGGGGCCTGCCCCAAGTCAGTAGGGTGACCAGACGTTCCGATAAAATCGGGACTTTCCCGATATTTAACTCTCTGTCCTGTGTCCCGACCGATGTATGATGGACATGAATCCTGCATGACAGTCGTTGTGGGAACTAGCACCACTGGGAATGCTGGAGGTCCCTCATGCGGTGTGGCTCGGGCCCAGCTGCAAGGCCAGTGTGCAACGGTGGGAGCATTTTCTGCACCTTCTTAAAGGGAGCAGCAGGTCCCACTCCCAAGGGGGCTCCCCACCCCATTTCTCCCAATATTGTAGGACTGCCAGGCCTCCGGTTGGTGCAGAGCTGGAAGGCTCCCTACTCAGATGGCTAGTGGTAAAATCTCCCTCTGGGTCCTAGGTGCAGGGACGGCCGGGGGGCTGTGCGCACTGCCCCGCCATGAGCACCGGCTCTGCAGCTCCCATTGGCTGGGGACCGCGGCCAATGGGAGATGCTGTGGCGGCACTTGTGGGCGTGGCAATGCACAGAGCCACCTAACCGCCCCTCTGCCTAGAAGCCAGAGGGAAATGTTGCCACTTCTGGGGAGCTGCCTGATGTAAGCGCCGCCCGGAGCCCGCACCTCTGCCCCAGCCCTGAGCCCCCTCCCACACCCAAATTCTCTCTCGGAGTCAGCACCCTGAACCCCCTTCCTGCGCCCCAACCCCCTGCACCAGCCCTGTGACCCCCTCTTGCGGCGGGGGCCAGAGCAAGGCCGTGCGTCCCCGACTTGCGGCTTGCAGAGGGGGTGGAACCGGCGCCGTGTGTCCCCGACCTGCGGCTTGCAGAGGGGGCCGGAGCCGGGGCCATGCACCCCCCTCGCAACTTCCTAGGGTTGTGCACTCCCCTCCCCATACCTCCGGTGTGCCCTCCCCATGTGTCCTGATATTTTACTCTTGAGATCTGGTCACCCTACAGGTCAGTGACTGGCGATGGCCTGCCAACAAGGGGTGGCGGTGGGCTGGGGAGCCCCCTCGGGAGTGGGACCTGCTGCTCCCTTTAAGAAGGTGCAGAAAATGCTCCCACTGTTGCTCTCTGGCCTCGCAGCTGGGCCCCAGCCACACCCATGAGGGACATCAGGCATTCCCAGTGGTCTGTCATGCAGGATTCATGCTGCCCCCTGTGCCCTCTCACCCGCCCAAGGAAAGCTAGAATATGGCCCTATATGGCCCATTCCTGCCTGGGAGCGCAAGGGGCTCCGGCTTCCCACCCAGACTAATAACTGGTTAGAACTGGGTCCAGGGAGGGCAAAGTCCAGGAATGAGCCGAGGGTCAGAAGCCAAATGCCAGAGCCGAAGGCGTGGTAAACCACGGGCAGAGCTGGGGATCGAAGCCAGAAATTTGAAGCTGGAAGGGAGCAGTGGTGAAAGAATGGCTGTAGTCCCGGAGGAGGAGTATTGTGGGCCTTTATAATCGCCTGTGCCCTGTGCCCTGTTCCCAGCTAATCCCCATTAGCCTGTGTCTACCAGAGGGGTTATTTTAATTCTCAGGCTCCCGTGGGGCATTGCTGGTGGGCGGCTTTTGAAACCCCTCGGTGGCCCAAGGATGAGCAGGGGTGTGTGTATGTGTGAGCTCTGCGGTTTCTCAGTCTGATCCTTACCCAGTCTGCCCTGTGCTCCATTGTCTTTAGAGACGAGCCTCTCCTAGCTCCAGATATTGGTTCAGGGGCGTGGCTATTTGCAGCTGCTCTGGCCAATGAAAGCTGGTTTGGGGGTGGGGGGGTGAGCGGGGTGCAGGCATTGGAAGCTGAAGGTGAATTGGCAGGACAAAGGAGGGGATTTAGAAATAAACTGTAATAATGAGGCCAATGGTGTCCAATGGGACAGCGAGGCAGGATTGCAACACTGTGCAGGAACAGTACAGACAGGTTCCCAAACACCGGCCTGGGCCATGGAAGGTCCTGATACCAATACAGAGCTAGGACTGGGGTTTCAGCGTGTTGGCGGGGGGAGGCTGTCCAACTCCCCTGCAAATCTGTAGCGCATTATCTGCTGAGACCCAGACAGACACTAATGACTCTGCCCTGGGGGGTGGAGGTTGAGAGCTTTATCCCCATTTTCAATCAGATTGTGGATCACAGCCCTTGGAATGATACTAAACCTCCCTTCCCCAGCCAGAAGGGCGCAGCCAGACTCTGGCACGCCCCGCTCTGTGCACGAACGGGTGCCTGCGTATGCAGAAGTGGGGAGTCGCATCTCTGGAGCGTGACCCTATCTGGGAGTTTCTGGCTCCCTGGAAGGCAGAGGGGTTTGAAAAGCCGCCTTTGGCATGGGAAGGAAGGGGGTGCGATGGCCAGAGGTTCTACCCTCCGCCTTAGCCCATGGATGCACAAAGTCAAAATTCGCCCAGTCAATGGCTCATCGGGCTGCGATCAAGGCAGGTCAGTTTCATGGCTATGGCAAGAGAACCATGTGGCCAGCATCCCGTCCAACTGCCCTGCCCCGCCCCAATGGATCAGGAACCTGGTACACAGCTGGGTGAACTGGAGGTGGCCTTTCAGGATGAGATCAAGCGAGACTCGAACCCCTGACCTTCACGACTTGCAGTTGAGCATTCAGACCCTGCACCTCAGTCCATGGCTCCACCCTGACCCAGAATTCACAGGGATCTTTGGGGTATCCCTGGCTTCTACTGTGCTACATGGCCCCACCAGTTCCTGTGGATCCTGGGGCCGCACATCTATGGAGGTGCTTATATGGCCCTCCTGACTGTGGCCTCCCAAGAACGCTGCTCCCAGGACCTGCCTGCGCGTGGCTGCTATGTGGAGTGGGAGCTTCAGCACCAAGGGAGGAGGAGCCCATGGTTCTGGTTCGGACCAGGCTGTTAACCCCTTATGCCCACTGGTGAGCAGTTCCTTGTGAGAGTCGGTGCTGGAGCCGGGGCTCCCTGAGGGGAGGAAGGGGCTTTGCAGACTGGCCCTGTAGTGTTGCCAGCACAGAGTGCCCGAGGCAAAGCAACAGCGGGTCCGTTGCCCGGTGTGCTTCGCGCCAATAAACACACCAGGGGAAGAAGCAAACAAAGTTTATTTGGGATCCCAAAGCGGTGCAAGGAGACTGGCAAGTCTCAAATCAAGCACACTAACAGGAACAGTTTTTCTTCTTTTATACATTTTGCAGTTAAGCCTCACCCCCCCCCTTTCCCCTCTAGCCCTCCCTTTCTCCCCCCCATTCCTCCCTCTACCCCTCCCGTCCCTGGTAATAGTTAAGTCATTCTTAACCCCGCTGTTGCTTTGCCTCGGGCACTCTGTGCTGGCAACACATGGATGCACTTTACGCATCAAAGCAAAATCCAGCTAAGACAGTGGCGCTTTCTTGAATGGCTGCTGGTTCAAGGCGCAGACCTGCCAGCGCGGTGTGCTGGGGTGTTCTTGTATTACCTACGTATGACAGGCAGTGATGTGGCCAGCTTCTGGTCATGTAGCTGAACTGGCCCTGTTGGCTCCCCAGCTTGCTGCTTATCCAGATGCCTTTTTAATCTCCGCTCGTGATAACGCAAGCAAAAAAACCCTCCTTCCCATTTAAAATGCCCAAGGGCTGGACTGCCTGCTGTTCTGCTGCAAGAGATGGAGCCAGGCCTGTCCTGGAAACTTGAGGGCAGAAGGGCAAGCAAACCATGGGGTTTAGGCCCCTTTTTTGATTCCTCTAATGCCGTGCAGTAGGAGGAAGGCCTATAAGCTGCTATTTTTGTTTTTATTGACTGATTTCCTACTTCTTTTACCGCTGAGAGTCAGGTTGTCTCTCTTCCCTGGACGGCTCTGTGTATGACCGCAGAACGACTAGATTTATGATATCACAAGTCCCAAGGTCCCGCTGGTCATCATCAGCGAACTGTCAGGAGCCTGCCCTCAGAACAGGGCTGGCGGTGCGGCCGATGGTGGACAGACTCCAGGCCCCACTGGGCTCATGGGAGCAGACCCAGGCTCCCTCTCCCATGGCCAGGCCGGCCCTCCAGGCTTGTTTGTGTCAATAGAGGACGCCTCAGGTCCAGGAAGCAGATCCACATGGGGCTGGTGTGATGGAGCCCACTGAGTGCTGCTGTTTCTTTGTGTGCCCTGGATTTGATGTGTGTGTGTGTGGGGGGGGGGGGGCCTGGGGAGGCCGGGCAGGGGATTTGGCCCTCCCAGAGCTGCTTTGGGGTAGGGGAGTTCTTCACAAAAGCATCTGTGCTGCATTTCAAAGAACTCTTCAAATATTAAAAAAAAAAAAAACCTACCCCCAAAGTGCGTAGCCCAGCATTTCCTGCAGCAGCTGAGCGTGCCCGAGAAGGGCCAGGAAATGGAGCTTGTGAAATTGGGGAAGGAAGTCGAGACAGATTTCAAGTTTATTTAAACCCTGCAACCTCCAGACCCCAGGCGCTCTTCTAAACACACCGCTGAAACACGCAGCCTTCCCCTAACCGGGCTGCTGAATCGCTCGTGGCCAGGCCGAGCGCCTGTTATCCCCACAGCTGCTGGGGCTGCTCCCCTCTGCCCTGTCAGGTGGGAAGGGTGCACACTCCCTAGAGCCACAGGGGCTGGCTCTGGTGTGAATTTGGCA
>NW_027054722.1:0-10092 GCF_011386835.1 Chrysemys picta bellii | reverse complement strand
TCCTCCAATGGGAACCCCCTCTCAAACTCCCCTGTTTGCTGCCGCTGCTCGCAGCTGTACCGCTGCCTGGCTGGGCGGCCGCTTTTATGGGCCCTTTGATCAGCCAAGCTCCGCCCCCTACTTGGGGCTCGGAGTCCTTCCCAGCACCCAGCCCCTGCCGGCCCCTACAAACAAACACACAAGAACAACAAGGACAGATGCAAATACAGGTACCTTCTCCTCCAATGGGAACCCCCTCTCAAACTCCCCTGTTTGCTGCCGCTGCTCGCAGCTGTACCGCTGCCTGGCTGAGCGGCCGCTTTTATGGGCCCCTTGATCAGCCAACCTCCGCCCCCTACTCGGGGCTCGGCCTCCTTCCCAGCACCCAGCCCCTGCCGGCCCCTACAAACAAACACACAAGAACAACAAGGACCGATGCAAACACAGGTACCTTCTCCTCCAATGGGAACCCCCTCTCAAACTCTCCTGTTTGCCGCCGCTGTTCGCAGCTGTACCGCTGCCTGGCTGGGCGGCCGCTTTTATGGGCCCCTTGATCAGCCAAGCTCCGCCCCCTACTCGGGGCTCGGCGTCCTTCCCAGCACCCAGCCCCTGCCGGCCCCTACAAACAAACACACAAGAACAACAAGGAAGATGCAAACACGGGTACCTTCTCCTCCAATGGGAACCCCCTCTCAAACTCGCCTGTTTGCTGCCGCTGCTCGCAGCTGTACCGCTGCCTGGCTAGGCGGCCGCTTTTATGGGCCCCTTGATCAGCCAAGCTCCGCCCCCTACTCGGGGCTCGGCGTCCTTCCCAGCACCCAGTCCCTGCCGGCCCGTACAAACAAACACACAAGAACAACAAGGACAGATGCAAACACAGGTACCTTCTCCTCCAATGGGAACGCCCTCTCAAACTCCCCTGTTTGCCGTCGCTGCTCACAGCGGTACCGCTGCCTGGCTGGGCGGCCGCTTTTATGGGCCCCTTTATCAGCCAAGCTCCGCCCCCTACTCGGGGCTCGGCGTCCTTCCCAGCACCCAGCCCCTGCCGGCCCCTACAAACAAACACACAAGAACAACAAGAACAGATGCAAACACAGATACCTTCTCCTCCAATGGGAACCCCCTCTCAAACTCCCCTGTTTGCCGCCGCTGCTCGCAGCTGTACCGCTGCCTGGCTGGGCGGCCGCTTTTATGGGCCCCTTGATCAGCCAAGCTCCGCCCCCTACTCGGGGCTCGGCCTCTTTCCCAGCACCCAGCCCCTGCCGGCCCCTACAAAGAAACACACAAGAAGAACAAGGACAGATGCAAACACAGGTACCTTCTCCTCCAATGGGAACCCCCTCTCAAACTCCCCTGTTTGCCGCCGCTGCTCGCAGCTGTACCGCTGCCTGGCTGGGCGGCCGCTTTTATGGGCCCCTTGATCAGCCAAGCTCCGCCCCCTACTCGGGGCTCGGCCTCCTTCCCAGCACCCAGCCCCTGCCGGCCCCTACAAACAAACACACAAGCACAACAAGGACAGATGCAAACACAGGTACCTTCTCCTCCAATGGGAACCCCCTCTCAAACTCCCCTGTTTCCCGCAGGTGCTCGCAGCTGTACCGCTGCCTGGCTGGGCGGCCGCTTTTATGGGCCCCTTGATCAGCCAAGCTCCGCCCCCTACTCAGGGCTCGGCCTCCTTCCCAGCACCCAGCCCCTGCCGGCCCCTACAAACAAACACACAAGCACAACAAGGACAGATGCAAACACAGGTACCTTCTCCTCCAATGGGAACGCCCTCTCAAACTCCCCTGTTTCCCGCCGCTGCTCGCAGCTGTACCGCTGCCTGGCTGGGCGGCCGCTTTTATGGGCCCCTTAATCAGCCAAGCTCCGCCCCCTACTCAGGGCTCGGCCTCCTTCCCAGCACCCAGCCCCTGCCGGACCCTACAAACAAACACACAAGAACAACAAGGACCGATGCAAATACAGGTACCTTCTCCTCCAATGGGAACCCCCTCTCAAACTCCCCTGTTAGCCGCCCTGTTTGTTTGCTGCCGCTGCTCGCAGCTGTACCGCTGCCTGGCTGGGCGGCCGCTTTTATGGGCCCCTTGGTCAGCCAAGCTCCGCCCCCTACTCAGGGCTCGGCCTCCTTCCCAGCACCCATCCCCTACAAACAAACACACAAGAACAACAAGGACCGATGCAAATACAGGTACCTTCTCCTCCAATGGGAAACCCCTCTCAAACTCCCCTGTTATCCGCCCTGTTTGTTTGCTGCCGCTGCTCGCAGATGTACCGCTGCCTGGCTGGGCGGCCGCTTTTATGGGCCCCTTGGTCAGCCAAGCTCCGCCCCCTACTCAGGGCTCGGCGTCCTTCCCAGCACCCAGCCCCTACAAACAAACACACAAGAACAACAAGGACCGACGCAAATACAGGTACCTTCTCCTCCAATGGGAACCCCCTCTCAAACTGCCCTGTTAGCCGCCCTGTTTGTTTGCTGCCGCTGTCTCGCAGCTGTACCGCTGCCTGGCTGGGCGGCCGCTTTTATGGGCCCCTTGGTCACCCAAGCTCCTCCCCCTACTCGGGGCTCGGCGTCCTTCCCAGCACCCAGCCCCTGCCGGCCCCTACAAACAAACACACAAGAACAACAAGAACAGATGCAAACACAGGTACCTTCTCCTCCTATGGGAACCCCCTCTCAAACTCCCCTGTTTGCTGCCGCTGCTCGCAGCTGTACCGCTGTCTGGCTGGGCGGCCGCTTTTATGGGCCCCTTGATCAGCCAAGCTCCGCCCCCTACTCGGGGCTCGGCCTCCTTCCCAGCACCCAGCCCCTGCCGGCCCCTACAAACAAACACACAAGAACAACAAGGACAGATGCAAACACAGATACCTTCTCCTCCAATGGGAACCCCCTCTCAAACTCCCCTGTTTGCCGCCGCTGCTCGCAGCTGTACCGCTGCCTGGCTGGGCGGCCGCTTTTATGGGCCCCTTGATCAGCCAAGCTCCGCCCCCTACTCGGGGCTCGGCCTCTTTCCCAGCACCCAGCCCCTGCCGGCCCCTACAAAGAAACACACAAGAAGAACAAGGACAGATGCAAACACAGGTACCTTCTCCTCCAATGGGAACCCCCTCTCAAACTCCCCTGTTTGCCGCCGCTGCTCGCAGCTGTACCGCTGCCTGGCTGGGCGGCCGCTTTTATGGGCCCCTTGATCAGCCAAGCTCCGCCCCCTACTCGGGGCTCGGCCTCCTTCCCAGCACCCAGCCCCTGCCGGCCCCTACAAACAAACACACAAGCACAACAAGGACAGATGCAAACACAGGTACCTTCTCCTCCAATGGGAACCCCCTCTCAAACTCCCCTGTTTGCCGCCGCTGCTCGCAGCTGTACCGCTGCCTGGCTGGGCGGCCGCTTTTATGGGCCCCTTGATCAGCCAAACTCCGCCCCCTACTCGGGGCTCAGCCTCCTTCCCAGCACCCAGCCCCTGCCGGCCCCTACAAACAAACACAAAAGCACAACAAGGACAGATGCAAACACAGGTACCTTCTCCTCCAATGGGAACCCCCTCTCAAACTCCCCTGTTTCCCGCAGGTGCTCGCAGCTGTACCGCTGCCTGGCTGGGCGGCCGCTTTTATGGGCCCCTTGATCAGCCAAGCTCCGCCCCCTACTCAGGGCTCGGCCTCCTTCCCAGCACCCAGCCCCTGCCGGCCCCTACAAACAAACACACAAGCACAACAAGGACAGAGGCAAACACAGGTACCTTCTCCTCCAATGGGAACGCCCTCTCAAACTCCCATGTTTGCCGCCGGGGCTCGCAGCTGTACCGCTGCCTGGCTGGGCGGCCGCTTTTATGGGCCCCTTGATCAGCCAAGCTCCGCCCCCTACTCAGGGCTCGGCCTCCTTCCCAGCACCCAGCCCCTGCCGGCCCCTACAAACAAACACACAAGCACAACAAGGACAGATGCAAACACAGGTACCTTCTCCTCCAATGGGAACGCCCTCTCAAACTCCCCTGTTTGCTGCCGCTGCTCGCAGCTGTACCGCTGCCTGGCTGGGCGGCCGCTTTTATGGGCCCCTTAATCAGCCAAGCTCCGCCCCCTACTCAGGGCTCGGCCTCCTTCCCAGCACCCAGCCCCTGCCGGCCCCTACAAACAAACACACAAGAACAACAAGGACCGATGCAAATACAGGTACCTTCTCCTCCAATGGGAACCCCCTCTCAAACTCCCCTGTTAGCCGCCCTGTTTGTTTGCTGCCGCTGCTCGCAGCTGTACCGCTGCCTGGCTGGGCGGCCGCTTTTATGGGCCCCTTGGTCAGCCAAGCTCCGCCCCCTACTCAGGGCTCGGCCTCCTTCCCAGCACCCATCCCCTACAAACAAACACACAAGAACAACAAGGACCGATGCAAATACAGGTACCTTCTCCTCCAATGGGAAACCCCTCTCAAACTCCCCTGTTATCCGCCCTGTTTGTTTGCTGCCGCTGCTCGCAGATGTACCGCTGCCTGGCTGGGCGGCCGCTTTTATGGGCCCCTTGGTCAGCCAAGCTCCGCCCCCTACTCAGGGCTCGGCGTCCTTCCCAGCACCCAGCCCCTACAAACAAACACACAAGAACAACAAGGACCGACGCAAATACAGGTACCTTCTCCTCCAATGGGAACCCCCTCTCAAACTGCCCTGTTAGCCGCCCTGTTTGTTTGCTGCCGCTGTCTCGCAGCTGTACCGCTGCCTGGCTGGGCGGCCGCTTTTATGGGCCCCTTGGTCACCCAAGCTCCGCCCCCTACTCAGGGCTCGGCGTCCTTCCCAGCCCCCAGCCCCTACAAACCAACACACAAGAAGAACAAGGACCGACGCAAATACAGGTACATTCTCCTCCAATGGGAACCCCCTCTCAAGCTCCCCTGTTAGCCGCCCTGTTTGTTTGCTGCCGCTGCTCGCAGCTGTACCGCTGCCTGGCTGGGCGGCCGCTTTTATGGGCCCCTTGGTCAGCCAAGCTCCGCCCCCTACTCAGGGCTTGGCGTCCTTCCCAGCACCCAGCCCCTACAAACAAACACACAAGAACAACAAGGACCGATGCAAATACAGGTACCTTCTCCTCCAATGGGAACCCCCTCTCAAACTCCCCTGTTAGCCGCCCTGTTTGTTTGCTGCCGCTGCTCGCAGCTGTACCGCTGCCTGGCTGGGCGGCCGCTTTTATGGGCCCCTTGGTCAGCCAATCTCCGCCCCCTACTCAGGGCTCGGCGTCCTTCCCAGCACCCAGCCCCTACAAACAAATTCACAAGAACAACAAGGACCGATGCAAATACAGGTACCTTCTCCTCCAATGGGAACCCCCTCTCAAACTCCCCTGTTATCCGCCCTGTTTGTTTGCTGCCGCTGCTCGCAGATGTACCGCTGCCTGGCTGGGCGGCCGCTTTTATGGGCCCCTTGGTCAGCCAAGCTCCGCCCCCTACTCAGGGCTCGGCGTCCTTCCCAGCACCCAGCCCCTACAAACAAACACACAAGAACAACAAGGACCGACGCAAATACAGGTACCTTCTCCTCCAATGGGAACCCCCTCTCAAACTGCCCTGTTAGCCGCCCTGTTTGTTTGCTGCCGCTGTCTCGCAGCTGTACCGCTTCCTGGCTGGGCGGCCGCTTTTATGGGCCCCTTGGTCACCCAAGCTCCGCCCCCTACTCAGGGCTCGGCGTCCTTCCCAGCCCCCAGCCCCTACAAACCAACACACAAGAAGAACAAGGACCGACGCAAATACAGGTACATTCTCCTCCAATGGGAACCCCCTCTCAAGCTCCCCTGTTAGCCGCCCTGTTTGTTTGCTGCCGCTGCTCGCAGCTGTACCGCTGCCTGGCTGGGCGGCCGCTTTTATGGGCCCCTTGGTCAGCCAAGCTCCGCCCCCTACTCAGGGCTTGGCGTCCTTCCCAGCACCCAGCCCCTACAAACAAACACACAAGAACAACAAGGACCGATGCAAATACAGGTACCTTCTCCTCCAATGGGAACCCCCTCTCAAACTCCCCTGTTAGCCGCCCTGTTTGTTTGCTGCCGCTGCTCGCAGCTGTACCGCTGCCTGGCTGGGCGGCCGCTTTTATGGGCCCCTTGGTCAGCCAATCTCCGCCCCCTACTCAGGGCTCGGCGTCCTTCCCAGCACCCAGCCCCTACAAACAAACTCACAAGAACAACAAGGACCGATGCAAATACAGGTACCTTCTCCTCCAATGGGAACCCCCTCTCAAACTCCCCTGTTAGCCGCCCTGTTTGTTTGCTGCCGCTGCTCGCAGCTGTACCGCTGCCTGGCTGGGCGGCCGCTTTTATGGGCCCCTTGGTCAGCCAAGCTCCGCCCCCTACTCAGGGCTCGGCGTCCTTCCCAGCACCCAGCCCCTACAAACAAACACACAAGAACAACAAGGACCGATGCAAATACAGGTACCTTCTCCTCCAATGGGAACCCCCTCTCAAACTCCCCTGTTAGCCGCCCTGTTTGTTTGCTGCCGCTGCTCGCAGCTGTACCGCTGCCTGGCTGGGCGGCCGCTTTTATGGGCCCCTTGGTCAGCCAAGCTCCGCCCCCTACTCAGGGCTCGGCGTCCTTCCCAGCACCCAGCCCCTACAAACAAACACACAAGAAGAACAAGGACCGACGCAAATACAGGTACCTTCTCCTCCAATGGGAACCCCCTCTGAAACTCCCCTGTTTGCCGCCGCTGCTCGCAGCTGTACCGCTTCCTGGCTGGGCGGCCGCTTTTATGGGCCCCTTGATCAGCCAAGCTCCGCCCCCTACTCGGGGCTCGGCCTCTTTCCCAGCACCCAGCCCCTGCCGGCCCCTACAAAGAAACACACAAGAACAACAAGGACAGATGGGAACACAGGTACCTTCTCCTCCAATGGGAACCCCCTCTCAAACTCCCCTGTTTGCCGCCGCTGCTCGCAGCTGTACCGCTGCCTGGCTGGGCGGCCGCTTTTATGGGCCCCTTGATCAGCCAAGCTCCGCCCCCTACTCGGGGCTCGGCCTCCTTCCCAGCACCCAGCCCCTGCCGGCCCCTACAAACAAACACACAAGCACAACAAGGACAGATGCAAACACAGGTACCTTCTCCTCCAATGGGAACCCCCTCTCAAACTCCCCTGTTTGCCGCCGCTGCTCGCAGCTGTACCGCTGCCTGGCTGGGCGGCCGCTTTTATGGGCCCCTTGATCAGCCAAGCTCCGCCCCCTACTCGGGGCTCAGCCTCCTTCCCAGCACCCAGCCCCTGCCGGCCCCTACAAACAAACACACAAGCACAACAAGGACAGATGCAAACACAGGTACCTTCTCCTCCAATGGGAACCCCCTCTCAAACTCCCCTGTTTCCCGCAGCTGCTCGCAGTTGTACCGCTGCCTGGCTGGGCAGCCGCTTTTATGGGCCCCTTGATCAGCCAAGCTCCGCCCCCTACTCAGGGCTCGGCCTCCTTCCCAGCACCCAGCCCCTGCCGGCCCCTACAAACAAACACACAAGCACAACAAGGACAGAGGCAAACACAGGTACCTTCTCCTCCAATGGGAACGCCCTCTCAAACTCCCCTGTTTGCCGCCGCGGCTCGCAGCTGTACCGCTGCCTGGCTGGGCGGCCGCTTTTATGGGCCCCTTGATCAGCCAAGCTCCGCCCCCTACTCAGGGCTCGGCCTCCTTCCCAGCACCCAGCCCCTGCCGGCCCCTACAAACAAACACACAAGCACAACAAGGACAGATGCAAACACAGGTACCTTCTCCTCCAATGGGAACGCCCTCTCAAACTCCTCTGTTTCCCGCCGCTGCTCGCAGCTGTACCGCTGCCTGGCTGGGCGGCCGCTTTTATGGGCCTCTTGGTCACCCAAGCTCCGCCCCCTACTCAGGGCTCGGTGTCCTTCCCAGCACCCAGCCCCTACAAACAAACACACAAGAACACCAAGGACCGACGCAAATACAGGTACCTTCTCCTCGAATGGGAACCCCCTCTCAAGCTCCCCTGTTAGCCGCCCTGTTTGTTTGCTGCCGCTGCTCGCAGCTGTACCGCTGCCTGGCTGGGCGGCCGCTTTTATGGGCCCCTTGGTCAGCCAAGCTCCGCCCCCTACTCAGGGCTCGGCGTCCTTCCCAGCACCCAGCCCCTACAAACAAACACACAAGAACAACAAGGACCGACGCAAATACAGGTACCTTCTCCTCCAATGGGAACCCCATCTCAAACTCCCCTGTTAGCCGCCCTGTTTGTTTCCTGCCCCTGCTCGCAGCTGTACCGCTGCCTGGCTGAGTGGCCGCTTTTATGGGCCCCTTGGTCAGCCAAGCTCCGCCCCCTACTCAGGGCTCGGCGTCCTTCCCAGCACCCAGTCCCTACAAACAAACACACAAGAACAACAAGGACCGATGCAAATACAGGTACCTTCTCCTCCAATGGGAACCCCCTCTCAAACTCCCCTGTTAGCCTCCCTGTTTGCTGCCGCTGCTCGCAGCTGTACCGCTGCCTGGCTGGGCGGCCGCTTTTATGGGCCCCTTGATCAGCCAAGCTCCGCCCCCTACTCGGGGCTCGGCGTCCTTACCAGCACCCAGCCCCTGCCGGCCCCTACAAACAAACACACAAGAACAACAAGGACAGATGCAAATACAGGTACCTTCTCCTCCAACGGGAACCCCCTCTCAAACTCCACTGTTAGCAGCCCTGTTTGCTGCCGCTGCTCGCAGCTGTACCTCTGCCTGGCTGGGCGGCCGCTTTTATGGGCCCCTTGATCAGCCAAGCTCCGCCCCCTAGTCGGGGCTCGGCGTCCTTCCCAGCACCCAGACCCTGCCGGTCCCTACAAACAAACACACAAGGACAGATGCAAATACAGGTACCTTGTCCTCCAACGGGAACCCCCTCTCAAACTCCCCTGTTAGCCGCCCTGTTTGCTACCGCTGCTCGCAGCTGTACCTCTGCCTGGCTGGGTGGCCGCTTTTATGGGCCCCTTGATCAGCCAAGCTCCGCCCCCTACTCGGGGCTCGGCGTCCTTCGCAGCACCCAGCCCCTGCCGGCCCCTACAAACAAACACCCAAGGACAGATGCAAATACAGGTACCTTCTCCTCCAACGGGAACCCCCTCTCAAACTCCCCTGTTAGCCGCCCTGTTTGCTTCCGCTGCTCGCAGCTGTACCGCTGCCTGGCTGGGCGGCCGCTTTTATGGGCCCCTTGATTAGCCAAGCTCCGCCCCCTACTCGGGGCTCGGCGTCCTTCCCAGCACCCAGCCCCTGCCGGCCCCTACAAACAAACACACAAGAACAACAAGGACAGATGCAAATACAGGTACCTTCTCCTCCAATGGGAACCCCCTCTCAAACTCCCCTGTTTGCCGCCGCTGCTCGCAGCTGTACCGCTGCCTGGCTGGGCGGCCGCTTTTATGGGCCCCTTGATCAGCCAAGCTCCGCCCCCTACTCGGGGCTCGGCGTCCTTCCCAGCACCCAGCCCCTGCCGGCCCCTACAAACAAACACACAAGAACAACAAGGCCAGATGCAAATACAGGTACCTTCTCCTCCAGTGGGAACCCCCTCTCAAACTCCCCTGTTTGCCGCCGCTGCTCGCAGCTGTACCGCTGCATGGCTGGGCGGCCGCTTTTATGGGCCCCTCGATCAGCCAAGCTCCGCCCCCTACTCGGGGCTCGGCGTCCTTCCCAGCACCCAGCCCCTGCCGGCCCCTACAAACAAACACACAAGAACAACAAGGACCGATGCAAATACAGGTACCTTCTCCTCCAATGGGAACCCCCTCTCAAATTCCCCTGTTTGCCGCCGCTGCTCGCAGCTGTAACGCTGCCTGGCTGGGCGGCCGCTTTTATGGGCCCCTTGATCAGCCAAGCTCCGCCCCCTACTCGGGGCTCGGCGTCCTTCCCAGCACCCAGCCCCTGCCGGCCCCTACAAACAAACACACAAGAACAACAAGGACAGATGCAAATACAGGTACCTTCTCCGCCAATGGGAACCCCCTCTCAAACTCCCCTGTTTGCCGCCGCTGCTCGCAGCTGTACCGCTGCCTGGCTGGGCGGTCGCTTTTATGGGCCCCTTGATCAGCCAAGCTCCGCCCCCTACTCAGGGCTCGGCGTCCTTCCCAGCACCCAGCCCCTGCCGGTCCCTACAAACAAACACACAAGGACAGATGCAAATACA
>NW_027054721.1:0-10092 GCF_011386835.1 Chrysemys picta bellii | reverse complement strand
ATCCGTTGGCCTCTTGGAGTTAGGACTGGTTTTCTATGCGTCGGCCTCCCCGCCCTAGTGTTAGAGTTTTCTATCTAGGGCTTCCCACCATAGGGCTAGTGTTCCTATGCCATAGGGTTGCTATGGTTAGGGCTTTACTGTTTCTATGGGTCGGGCTCCCTGACTTAGGGTTTGGGTTCCTACGGCGACAGCTCCCCATCTTCGCATTAGGGTTCCTATGGGTTGGACCCTTGCAGTCATAGTTAGGCTCCCTTTGCGTAGACCACTTGGAGATAAGGTTAGGGTTCCGATGTGTAGGCCACTTGGAATTAATGCCAGGATTCCTAAAGTTGGGGCTCCCCGTCCTAGGGTTAGAGTTCCTACGGCTTGGACAATTGGTGTTAGGGTTAGTGTTTGCATCACTTTCATCTTACTTAATGTCTGTCATGAACCTAGCACTGAGCTTTCAAAACAGCTTTTCTGTATTGTCCTCTTCTATTATTAAGGTCGAGCTGCTATCTGACGCCTGGTTGTCGCTCCTTGAGCTAGATTCCCTGCCACTTTAGGCACTTAAATACCAGAGTATGTAATAGTCCTGTTCAGCTGCTGCCTATCCGTGTTGGTTCTAAAACTCTCTTGGCACCTACATTTTTGCAGTAAAGTCTCCCGAGATGCCTGTGCATTGTAGCCCCATCCCCAGTATTTGATGCTTAAAGCGCAGAAGAACGCACTAACCGGGGGAAATGTGGCATCCCTCTACCGACTTTGCTTGTGGGTCCCGACCCAGGAAGGATTTCACCTACCAGATTGGGTCCCAAAAGACTAGCTCACACAAACGGACCAGAGGAGGGGGCTATTCCGGATAAGTTTGCTTTGGGACAAACAATAAAATAGTAATTCTTAAGCCCTTGTAGGTCCAAGAAGGAATTTGGATCGAAAAACTGTGGGTGAAAAACAAGAGGTTTCGCAAGCATGATCAAAAAGAAATTTTTGTTATCTTTGGGCACCCAAGAAGGACTCTCTGAAACCAGGGTTAACTGGAAAGTCAATTTGTAGAAGAAAATGTCACACTCAGCGGAGCAAAACATAGTACTTTTACTGAAAAACGCCTTTGTAATGTTCTATGGGCTCTGCTAGCAACAAAAATCAACTGTTGCAGACAAAAATCTCGGTTTTCTCTAAAAGGCTGATTTTCTGTACCAAAAGAGTTTCTAGACGTTTTGGATAAGAAAAGTTAAAGTTTCGCTGCAATGGCTATTCCAGCCAGTGAATAGACTTTTCACCAAGCTTTCGAGCTGCACAGTAATTTCCTGTTATAAAAAGGATATCGTTCATCTCTAGTTACTTGAAAAATCAATTTTGGGGAGAAAAAGGGCTCTCATTTTTGGAACATTCCTTTAAGCAAAACATAAAGCTATTACTTAGAAATGCTTTTCCATTGAAAAAAATAATACTGTTGACTGGCTTCTACCAGGGAAAAACCACAACTTTTTTCAGGAACAAGTGCTGTTTTCTCTGAAAAGCTGATATTCTGTAGCAAAAAAGGTTCCTGGCGCTCTTGATAAGGAAAGCTAATGTTTCCGAGGAAATCTGTATTCCTGCCAGTGAATATGCTTTTCCCCACTCTTTCTATTCGCACGAGAATATCTTGTAAGAGAAAACCTCACTTCTCTTGCAAAAGAAAAAGGAACGTGTTAAACGATAGTTACCTGGAAAATCGATTTCGGATAGCAAAAGGATCAACTTTTGCAGGAAAGAAATCTTTTTTCCCTGAAAAGAAAACGAAGTCTCATCAAAAACCGTTTCTTAAACGAAATTATTGTTATTCGCTAGAAAGCTGGGGAGGGAGAGGTTTTATTCGAAGGAAAACAGATGTCAGTGAAAACGACCCTTTTGATCAAAATAATTAATTCTTTACGGACTGAAAAACTGAGTTCCCAGCCCTAGTTGCTATGGGAGGGCTCCCTGTGGTACGGTTGGGAATCCTAAGGGTAAGCTACATGGAAATAAGATTAGGGCTCCTCTCGGTAGGCCACTTGGAAATAGAGTTAAGGTTGCTCTGGGTAGGGCTCCCGGCCCTAGCATTAGTGGGATTTACGTGTAGGGATCCGCGCCGTAGAGATAGGGTTCCTATTGGAAGGCCACTTGTATATAAGGTGAGGGCTCCTATCCGTTGGCCTCTTGGAGTTAGGACTGGTTTTCTATGCGTCGGCCTCCCCGCCCTAGTGTTAGAGTTTTCTATCTAGGGCTTCCCACCATAGGGCTAGTGTTCCTATGCCATAGGGTTGCTATGGTTCGGGCTTTACTGTTTCTATGGGTCGGGCTCCCTGACTTAGGGTTTGGGTTCCTACGGCGACAGCTCCCCATCTTCGCATTAGGGTTCCTATGGGTTGGACCCTTGCAGTCATAGTTAGGCTCCCTTTGCGTAGACCACTTGGAGATAAGGTTAGGGTTCCGATGTGTAGGCCACTTGGAATTAGTGCCAGGATTCCTAAAGTTGGGGCTCCCCGTCCTAGGGTTAGAGTTCCTACGGCTTGGCCAATTGGTGTTAGGGTTAGTGTTTGCATCACTTTCATCTTACTTAATGTCTGTCATGAACCTAGCACTGAGCTTTCAAAACAGCTTTTCTGTATTGTCCTCTTCTATTATTAAGGTCGAGCTGCTATCTGACGCCTGTTTTTCGCTCCTTGAGCTAGATTCCCTGCCACTTTAGTCACTTAAATACCAGAGTATGTAATATTCCTGTTCAGCTGCTGCCTATCCGCGTTGGTTCTAAAACTCTCTTGGCACCTACATTTTGCAGTAAAGTCTCCCGAGATGCCTGTGCACTGTAGCCCCATCCCCAGTATTTGATGCTTAAAGCGCAGAAGAACGCACTAACCGGGGGAAATGTGGCATCCCTCTACCGACTTTGCTTGTGGGTCCCGACCCAGGAAGGATTTCACCTACCAGATTGGGTCCCAAAAGACTAGCTCACACAAACGGACCAGAGGAGGGGGCTATTCCGGATAAGTTTGCTTTGGGACAAACAATAAAATCGTAATTCTTAAGCCCTTGTAGGTCCAGGAAGGAATTTGGATCGAAAAACTGTGGGTGAAAAAACAAGAGGTTTCGCAAGCATGATCAAAAAGAAATTTTTGTTATCTTTGGGCACCCAAGAAGGACTCTCTGAAACCAGGGTTAACTGGAAAGTCAATTTGTAGAAGAAAATGTCACACTCAGCGGAGCAAAACATAGTACTTTTACTGAAAAACGCCTTTGTAATGTTCTATGGGCTCTGCTAGCAACAAAAATCAACTGTTGCAGACAAAAATCTCGGTTTTCTCTAAAAGGCTGATTTTCTGTACCAAAAGAGTTTCTAGACGTTTTGGATAAGAAAAGTTAAAGTTTCGCTGCAATGGCTATTCCAGCCAGTGAATAGACTTTTCACCAAGCTTTCGAGCTGCACAGTAATTTCCTGTTATAAAAAGGATATCGTTCATCTCTAGTTACTTGAAAAATCAATTTTGGGGAGAAAAAGGGCTCTCATTTTTGGAACATTCCTTTAAGCAAAACATAATGCTATTACTTAGAAATGCTTTTCCATTGAAAAAAATAATACTGTTGACTGGCTTCTACCAGGGAAAAACAACAACTTTTTCAGGAACAAGTGCTGTTTTCTCTGAAAAGCTGATATTCTGTAGCAAAAAAGGTTCCTGGCGCTCTTGATAAGGAAAGCTAATGTTTTCGAGGAAATCTGTATTCCTGCCAGGGAATATGCTTTTCCCCACTCTTTCTATTCGCACGAGAATATCTTGTAAGAGAAAACCTCACTTCTCTTGCAAAAGAAAAAGGAACGTGTTAAACGATAGTTACCTGGAAAATCGATTTCGGATAGCAAAAGGATCAACTTTTGCAGGAAAGAAATCTTTTTTCCCTGAAAAGAAAACGAAGTCTCATCAAAAACCGTTTCTTAAACGAAATTATTGTTATTCGCTAGAAAGCTGGGGAGGGAGAGGTTTTATTCGAAGGAAAACAGATGTCAGTGAAAACGACCCTTTTGATCAAAATAATTAATTCTTTACGGACTGAAAAACTGAGTTCCCAGCCCTAGTTGCTATGGGAGGGCTCCCTGTGGTACGGTTGGGAATCCTAAGGGTAAGCTACATGGAAATAAGATTAGGGCTCCTCTCGGTAGGCCACTTGGAAATAGAGTTAAGGTTGCTCTGGGTAGGGCTCCCGGCCCTAGCATTAGTGGGAATTACGTGTAGGGATCCGCGCCGTAGAGATAGGGTTCCTATTGGAAGGCCACTTGTATATAAGGTGAGGGCTCCTATCCGTTGGCCTCTTGGAGTTAGGACTGGTTTTCTATGCGTCGGCCTCCCCGCCCTAGTGTTAGAGTTTTCTATCTAGGGCTTCCCACCATAGGGCTAGTGTTCCTATGCCATAGGGTTGCTATGGTTCGGGCTTTACTGTTTCTATGGGTCGGGCTCCCTGACTTAGGGTTTGGGTTCCTACGGCGACAGCTCCCCATCTTCGCATTAGGGTTCCTATGGGTTGGACCCTTGCAGTCATAGTTAGGCTCCCTTTGCGTAGACCACTTGGAGATAAGGTTAGGGTTCCGATGTGTAGGCCACTTGGAATTAGTGCCAGGATTCCTAAAGTTGGGGCTCCCCGTCCTAGGGTTAGAGTTCCTACGGCTTGGACAATTGGTGTTAGGGTTAGTGTTTGCATCACTTTCATCTTACTTAATGTCTGTCATGAACCTAGCACTGAGCTTTCAAAACAGCTTTTCTGTATTGTCCTCTTCTATTATTAAGGTCGAGCTGCTATCTGACGCCTGGTTTTCGCTCCTTGAGCTAGATTCCCTGCCACTTTAGTCACTTAAATACCAGAGTATGTAATATTCCTGTTCAGCTGCTGCCTATCCGCGTTGGTTCTAAAACTCTCTTGGCACCTACATTTTGCAGTAAAGTCTCCCGAGATGCCTGTGCACTGTAGCCCCATCCCCAGTATTTGATGCTTAAAGCGCAGAAGAACGCACTAACCGGGGGAAATGTGGCATCCCTCTACCGACTTTGCTTGTGGGTCCCGACCCAGGAAGGATTTCACCTACCAGATTGGGTCCCAAAAGACTAGCTCACACAAACGGACCAGAGGAGGGGGCTATTCCGGATAAGTTTGCTTTGGGACAAACAATAAAATCGTAATTCTTAAGCCCTTGTAGGTCCAGGAAGGAATTTGGATCGAAAAACTGTGGGTGAAAAAACAAGAGGTTTCGCAAGCATGATCAAAAAGAAATTTTTGTTATCTTTGGGCACCCAAGAAGGACTCTCTGAAACCAGGGTTAACTGGAAAGTCAATTTGTAGAAGAAAATGTCACACTCAGCGGAGCAAAACATAGTACTTTTACTGAAAAACGCCTTTGTAATGTTCTATGGGCTCTGCTAGCAACAAAAATCAACTGTTGCAGACAAAAATCTCGGTTTTCTCTAAAAGGCTGATTTTCTGTACCAAAAGAGTTTCTAGACGTTTTGGATAAGAAAAGTTAAAGTTTCGCTGCAATGGCTATTCCAGCCAGTGAATAGACTTTTCACCAAGCTTTCGAGCTGCACAGTAATTTCCTGTTATAAAAAGGATATCGTTCATCTCTAGTTACTTGAAAAATCAATTTTGGGGAGAAAAAGGGCTCTCATTTTTGGAACATTCCTTTAAGCAAAACATAATGCTATTACTTAGAAATGCTTTTCCATTGAAAAAAATAATACTGTTGACTGGCTTCTACCAGGGAAAAACAACAACTTTTTCAGGAACAAGTGCTGTTTTCTCTGAAAAGCTGATATTCTGTAGCAAAAAAGGTTCCTGGCGCTCTTGATAAGGAAAGCTAATGTTTTCGAGGAAATCTGTATTCCTGCCAGGGAATATGCTTTTCCCCACTCTTTCTATTCGCACGAGAATATCTTGTAAGAGAAAACCTCACTTCTCTTGCAAAAGAAAAAGGAACGTGTTAAACGATAGTTACCTGGAAAATCGATTTCGGATAGCAAAAGGATCAACTTTTGCAGGAAAGAAATCTTTTTTCCCTGAAAAGAAAACGAAGTCTCATCAAAAACCGTTTCTTAAACGAAATTATTGTTATTCGCTAGAAAGCTGGGGAGGGAGAGGTTTTATTCGAAGGAAAACAGATGTCAGTGAAAACGACCCTTTTGATCAAAATAATTAATTCTTTACGGACTGAAAAACTGAGTTCCCAGCCCTAGTTGCTATGGGAGGGCTCCCTGTGGTACGGTTGGGAATCCTAAGGGTAAGCTACATGGAAATAAGATTAGGGCTCCTCTCGGTAGGCCACTTGGAAATAGAGTTAAGGTTGCTCTGGGTAGGGCTCCCGGCCCTAGCATTAGTGGGATTTACGTGTAGGGATCCGCGCCGTAGAGATAGGGTTCCTATTGGAAGGCCACTTGTATATAAGGTGAGGGCTCCTATCCGTTGGCCTCTTGGAGTTAGGACTGGTTTTCTATGCGTCGGCCTCCCCGCCCTAGTGTTAGAGTTTTCTATCTAGGGCTTCCCACCATAGGGCTAGTGTTCCTATGCCATAGGGTTGCTATGGTTCGGGCTTTACTGTTTCTATGGGTCGGGCTCCCTGACTTAGGGTTTGGGTTCCTACGGCGACAGCTCCCCATCTTCGCATTAGGGTTCCTATGGGTTGGACCCTTGCAGTCATAGTTAGGCTCCCTTTGCGTAGACCACTTGGAGATAAGGTTAGGGTTCCGATGTGTAGGCCACTTGGAATTAGTGCCAGGATTCCTAAAGTTGGGGCTCCCCGTCCTAGGGTTAGAGTTCCTACGGCTTGGCCAATTGGTGTTAGGGTTAGTGTTTGCATCACTTTCATCTTACTTAATGTCTGTCATGAACCTAGCACTGAGCTTTCAAAACAGCTTTTCTGTATTGTCCTCTTCTATTATTAAGGTCGAGCTGCTATCTGACGCCTGGTTTTCGCTCCTTGAGCTAGATTCCCTGCCACTTTAGTCACTTAAATACCAGAGTATGTAATATTCCTGTTCAGCTGCTGCCTATCCGCGTTGGTTCTAAAACTCTCTTGGCACCTACATTTTGCAGTAAAGTCTCCCGAGATGCCTGTGCACTGTAGCCCCATCCCCAGTATTTGATGCTTAAAGCGCAGAAGAACGCACTAACCGGGGGAAATGTGGCATCCCTCTACCGACTTTGCTTGTGGGTCCCGACCCAGGAAGGATTTCACCTACCAGATTGGGTCCCAAAAGACTAGCTCACACAAACGGACCAGAGGAGGGGGCTATTCCGGATAAGTTTGCTTTGGGACAAACAATAAAATCGTAATTCTTAAGCCCTTGTAGGTCCAGGAAGGAATTTGGATCGAAAAACTGTGGGTGAAAAAACAAGAGGTTTCGCAAGCATGATCAAAAAGAAATTTTTGTTATCTTTGGGCACCCAAGAAGGACTCTCTGAAACCAGGGTTAACTGGAAAGTCAATTTGTAGAAGAAAATGTCACACTCAGCGGAGCAAAACATAGTACTTTTACTGAAAAACGCCTTTGTAATGTTCTATGGGCTCTGCTAGCAACAAAAATCAACTGTTGCAGACAAAAATCTCGGTTTTCTCTAAAAGGCTGATTTTCTGTACCAAAAGAGTTTCTAGACGTTTTGGATAAGAAAAGTTAAAGTTTCGCTGCAATGGCTATTCCAGCCAGTGAATAGACTTTTCACCAAGCTTTCGAGCTGCACAGTAATTTCCTGTTATAAAAAGGATATCGTTCATCTCTAGTTACTTGAAAAATCAATTTTGGGGAGAAAAAGGGCTCTCATTTTTGGAACATTCCTTTAAGCAAAACATAATGCTATTACTTAGAAATGCTTTTCCATTGAAAAAAATAATACTGTTGACTGGCTTCTACCAGGGAAAAACAACAACTTTTTCAGGAACAAGTGCTGTTTTCTCTGAAAAGCTGATATTCTGTAGCAAAAAAGGTTCCTGGCGCTCTTGATAAGGAAAGCTAATGTTTTCGAGGAAATCTGTATTCCTGCCAGGGAATATGCTTTTCCCCACTCTTTCTATTCGCACGAGAATATCTTGTAAGAGAAAACCTCACTTCTCTTGCAAAAGAAAAAGGAACGTGTTAAACGATAGTTACCTGGAAAATCGATTTCGGATAGCAAAAGGATCAACTTTTGCAGGAAAGAAATCTTTTTTCCCTGAAAAGAAAACGAAGTCTCATCAAAAACCGTTTCTTAAACGAAATTATTGTTATTCGCTAGAAAGCTGGGGAGGGAGAGGTTTTATTCGAAGGAAAACAGATGTCAGTGAAAACGACCCTTTTGATCAAAATAATTAATTCTTTACGGACTGAAAAACTGAGTTCCCAGCCCTAGTTGCTATGGGAGGGCTCCCTGTGGTACGGTTGGGAATCCTAAGGGTAAGCTACATGGAAATAAGGTTAGGGCTCCTCTCGGTAGGCCACTTGGAAATAGAGTTAAGGTTGCTCTGGGTAGGGCTCCCGGCCCTAGCATTAGTGGGATTTACGTGTAGGGATCCGCGCCGTAGAGATAGGGTTCCTATTGGAAGGCCACTTGTATATAAGGTGAGGGCTCCTATCCGTTGGCCTCTTGGAGTTAGGACTGGTTTTCTATGCGTCGGCCTCCCCGCCCTAGTGTTAGAGTTTTCTATCTAGGGCTTCCCACCATAGGGCTAGTGTTCCTATGCCATAGGGTTGCTATGGTTCGGGCTTTACTGTTTCTATGGGTCGGGCTCCCTGACTTAGGGTTTGGGTTCCTACGGCGACAGCTCCCCATCTTCGCATTAGGGTTCCTATGGGTTGGACCCTTGCAGTCATAGTTAGGCTCCCTTTGCGTAGACCACTTGGAGATAAGGTTAGGGTTCCGATGTGTAGGCCACTTGGAATTAGTGCCAGGATTCCTAAAGTTGGGGCTCCCCGTCCTAGGGTTAGAGTTCCTACGGCTTGGACAATTGGTGTTAGGATTAGTGTTTGCATCACTTTCATCTTACTTAATGTCTGTCATGAACCTAGCACTGAGCTTTCAAAACAGCTTTTCTGTATTGTCCTCTTCTATTATTAAGGTCGAGCTGCTATCTGACGCCTGGTTGTCGCTCCTTGAGCTAGATTCCCTGCCACTTTAGGCACTTAAATACCAGAGTATGTAATATTCCTGTTCAGCTGCTGCCTATCCGCGTTGGTTCTAAAACTCTCTTGGCACCTACATTTTTGCAGTAAAGTCTCCCGAGATGCCTGTGCATTGTAGCCCCATCCCCAGTATTTGATGCTTAAAGCGCAGAAGAACGCACTAACCGGGGGAAATGTGGCATCCCTCTACCGACTTTGCTTGTGGGTCCCGACCCAGGAAGGATTTCACCTACCAGATTGGGTCCCAAAAGACTAGCTCACACAAACGGACCAGAGGAGGGGGCTATTCCGGATAAGCTTGCTTTGGGACAAACAATAAAATAGTAATTCTTAAGCCCTTGTAGGTCCAAGAAGGAATTTGGATCGAAAAACTGTGGGTGAAAAAACAAGAGGTTTCTCAAGCATGATCAAAAAGAAATTTTTGTTATCTTTGGGCACCCAAGAAGGACTCTCTGAAACCAGGGTTAACTGGAATGTCAATTTGTAGAAGAAAATGTCACACTCAGCGGAGCAAAACATAGTACTTTTACTGAAAAACGCCTTTGTAATGTTCTATGGGCTCTGCTAGCAACAAAAATCAACTGTTGCAGACAAAAATCTCGGTTTTCTCTAAAAGGCTGATTTTCTGTACCAAAAGAGTTTCTAGACGTTTTGGATAAGAAAAGTTAAAGTTTCGCTGCAATGGCTATTCCAGCCAGTGAATAGACTTTTCACCAAGCTTTCGAGCTGCACAGTAATTTCCTGTTATAAAAAGGATATCGTTCATCTCTAGTTACTTGAAAAATCAATTTTGGGGAGAAAAAGGGCTCTCATTTTTGGAACATTCCTTTAAGCAAAACATAAAGCTATTACTTAGAAATGCTTTTCCATTGAAAAAAATAATACTGTTGACTGGCTTCTACCAGGGAAAAACAACAACTTTTTTCAGGAACAAGTGCTGTTTTCTCTGAAAAGCTGA
>NW_027054720.1:0-10119 GCF_011386835.1 Chrysemys picta bellii | reverse complement strand
TATAAAAGGGGCACTGAGCATCACTTGTGCCCTTTGAGGTCATTTTGATTAGGAAGAGAAAATCAAAGACCATGAATAAACTCTATAGCATTGATTACTTGCATACATTGATAGATTATTTGCCTCCCTTCTAAACTAAACACTCCCAATCTATATATCTCTTATTTTATAGAAGATTTGACCCACTGGATGGTTTCATGCATATTAAAACAGAGTAGGGTGACCAGAGGGGAAGTGTGAAAAATTGGGATGGGGGTGGGGGGTAATAAGTGCCTATATAAGAAAAAGCCCCCAAAATTGGGACTGTCCCTATAAAATCGGGACATCTGGTCACCCTAACACAGAGTCCACAATATTGCTGTAGCTGGAACATGTCCTATCTGTAATGGAAAGCATGTGGGGAATACAAAGAGAACATTCCCTAGGAGTGTCCTTCGATTTATTTCAGCTTTCCTATGTTTATACACTGTTTCCCAGGAACAATCACAGGGATTATGAGGGATCTGTACTCAGTACTTTATTGGCCAGTGATTAATTTTAATCTTTATTTTTTTTTCACCAGCAGAGGAGAGCGTTTCTGGAATAAATGGCAGAGAGAAACCACACCATGGTGACCGAGTTCATTTTCGTAGGATTCACAGATCATCCAAATCTACAGATCCCCCTCTTTATGTTGTTCCTAGTGATGTATGTGGTCAGCCTGATGGGGAATCTTGGGATGATAGCGTTAATCATGGTTGAAACCCGACTTCATACCCCCATGTACTTTTTCCTAAGCCAGATGTCCATTGTAGATATTGGATATTCCACTGCCATAGCTCCCAGGTTGCTAATGACCTTTGTAGCAGAGACTAGAACCATTCCTTTGATTGAGTGTGCGGCACAACTATTCTTCGTCTGTTTCTTTGTGACCAATGAATGTTGCCTCCTGGCTGTGATTGCGTATGACCGCTTCAAAGCTATCTGTAATCCACTGCTATACAGAGCCATTATGTCCAAGAGACACTGTGTCCTGTTAGTGGCTGGTACATATGTATGTGGCTCTGTGAATTCAATTGTGCAAACTCTATTTATATTCAGTCTGTCCTTCTGCAGCTCCAATGTTGTCAACCATTTCTTCTGTGATGTGCCCCCTATGCTGAAGCTGTCCTGTTCTGACACCCATGTCACTGACCTTGTACTTTTCACTTTCTCTACTGTAATTGGAATGACTACTTTCCTGGGTGTCCTAATCTCCTACATGTGCATCCTTCTGGCCATTCTTAGGATCCGTTCTGCCAAGGGGAGACGCAAAACCTTTTCCACCTGTGCCTCCCACCTGACAGTTGTCACTATGTTTTATGGGACGCTGATATGTATATATTTAAGACCCAGTTCTAGCTACGTGATGGACCAAGACAAGGTTACCTCTGTGTTTTATGCCCTTGTGATCCCCATGTTGAACCCCCTGATCTACAGCCTGCGAAACAAGGAGGTAAATGATGCCTTTAAAAGGGTGATATACAAGAAGATTTTTTCTTGGTAATTATAATCATTATATTTTAACCAATAAACAGTAGATGGAATAAGAGTGAGTTCTCTGTCATTATCCTTATTTCTATGACTCAGCCACTCCATTTGATGTACAGAAAATCATATAATGGAACCCAGTCAAATACAATATTAGAAATTGCTGTTTTTAAGATCCATGAATGAGGGTCTGTGACACTATGCAGAATCAGCAAGATGCTCTGATATTTGGCTTAAAGGACAATTGCCGTTGCCTGTTATGTTTTAGGCCAGGTTGGAGTTCCGGTGAGAGGATGAGAAGATTGTATGTATCCTTCCTCGGTTCTGAGATTTCACCCAGTGGAGGGCACTGTTAAACATACTGAATCAAAGCAACCAGAACTGAGGTAACGATTATCAAAGCTCAGCTTAGGTCGATCGGCCATGTTCTCGGAATGTGTAATGATAAATTCCCCAGAAAAGTCCTCTCTGGTGAGCTTAGGGACTTAGTCTGAATAATGCAGAGTTGACCTTCATCATGCAGAGCTAGCCTGCACCAAATCAGAGTATCTTCTCTCACCGCTGCATCATGCCGACATGAAGAGGACGTTGTTTTACTCCTGAGTTCTCAACAGAGGAGGTTGTTTCCAGTCATCACAACCAGCTGCCCTGTCTTCACGGCTAGATGGAAGGGGAGCATCCCAAAACTTAAGAGGGATCTCAAACCTTTTTTTCTGTTTAACATGGGGTCACAGGCCGGAGAATGTTGAGAACCACTGGTTTTACTCATTGAAAACTGTTGCCGTTTTATGTAGGGCTTTTGTTTATTTATCTTCTCTCCAACCTATGAAAGAATTTCTCTGGCAATCCTGAAATTACACCTCTACCCCAATATAACGCTGTCCGCGGGAGCCGAAAAATCTTACCGCGTTATAGGTGAAACCGCATTATATTGAACTTGCTTTGATCCATCGAAACGTGCAGCCCTGCCCCCCCCCCCCCCCAGAGCACTGCTTTACCACGTTATATCTGAATTCGTGTTGTATCGGGTCGCATTATATCGGGGTAGAGGTGTATATCATTGGTCTGCTTTCTTTGGCTTTCTTTGGACTTTGTAAACAGTGAGACAGGTTCGTCCCTGAAGTAACTCCCTTGTCTTGAGAGAATGATATGGGGACAGATCAAGAATGAATGTAGTCCAATCAATTTATAATGATGTACGATTGTGATGTACTAGTACACATTATGAAGCACTAGTGTGATGCGGCTATCAATATTCATAGCACCAGCAAGCTTCCTACACACGGTGACATTTGAATATTCATACTGGATATGCTCTGGTTAGTCCAGGGAAGTTTTGTCTGAATCATCGATCACTTAAATCCACTTCTTGTGCTCCTAGGAATACTGCTTATGATTTTTCCATATATGTACAAAATGGAATGACGCTATAGTGCCATAACATAAAAGGACTATTTTCCTTTCAACACTTTAATACCGGTACAGGATTGGAAACCCCATCGTGCAATCAACCACTGCCCATGAGCAAATACACATTTTCAATGAGCAGTTAGGCATCCAGTTCCCTGGACAACTCCCTGGAATGGGAGTTTGGTGCCTTTATATCCCCACTTAAACTCCTGCAGTCTGAACCAATATTGACTGAAGTCAATCAGAGTCTTTTCTTGTTTTGTCTTCTAAAAAGCAGGATCAGACTTCAACAACAGCAGCATTAATAACAGTTCCTGACCATCTCAACTAACTAAAAAGTGAGAAAGTCAAGCAGTAGGCATGAGCACAACATAACCCCGGAAAAAGCTAGAGAGAGCTTCTGTCACTGCGGCTACATAAGCTGGGGGTGGTAAAGTAAAAAATTGGTCCTTTCTTTCTTAGGCCCTCCTGAGTTCAGGGAAACAGGAGACTGCATTAAAACAAAATACCAGAGCCCATCAGTTTCTACTTCCAACTGGAACATCCCCAGGGCCCTGAAATGTAGCTAGCTGCTTGGCCCATGTATTCCGTTAACATTAATACCGCAATACATAACACTCATTGACTGGATACAGCCGCATGCTCAGTTACAGTCGGTGTAAGAATATTATAGAACGTTGACATATTTTTCTAATAAAATTATATGGAAATTTTCCATAAGGAATTGGCTTCAGGTTTGAATACAGTATAAAACCTCTTCTACTGGAGGCTGGGGGAGATGCTTGTTTATTCACTGAGTGGATTATTTTAGTTTGGAACCAAAGATTAAACCTGGGCAGGAAATGGTTTTCCTGTCCCATGAAAATTTGGGAGATTTTAAAATTGTCCCATCCCCAAAGCTAATATTTTCCTTTTTTCCACAAACCAAAAAGCTGGGGGAAAGTTGATTTTGATCAATCAAAATATTTTGTTCCAATAGTTCAAATTAAATGAACATTAAACAAAATAATGAGCTAATTAGCATTTTGAAACATTAATTTTGAACTAAAAAAAGGCAACTTTTCATTTTGAAAATGTCAAAAATGAACATTTAGACAATTTTAAGCTTCTTTTTTCTTTCCATTTTTTTTAAATGAGTAATTCATTGAAACTGGAATTTTCCCACAAGAATATTTCATTTTTGATGAATCAGTATTTTCCAGTGCAGAAAGCACTGGGCTTAAATTGCAGCAAGGGCGGTTTAGGTTGGACATTAGGAAAAGTTTCCTAACTGTCCGGGTGGTTAAGCACTGGAATAAATTGCCTAGGGAGGTTGTGGAATCTCCATCACTGCAGATTTTTCAGAGCAGGTTAGACAAACACCTGTCAGGGATGTTCTAGATGGTGCTTTGTCCTGCAATGAGTGCAGGGGACTGACTTATGACCTCTCGAGGTCCCTTCCAGTCCTATGATTCTATGATTGATCCAATATTGTTCTCTAATATTTTTCATTGAAACTTTATTAATGCAAGATAAAAAGAACCCCCGTGAATGGGGTTGGGTAGCGGGTCAACTCTTGAATCCCGGAGGAAGTTGCATCTGAGTGTGCTTCAGTGGATTTATGTCCTCTCACCATTAATCACAATGGGCTAAACTCTATTATCCCTTGGCTCAAGTCTACCTCGCAGAGTTTAAGTGTAAGGCATTTCCATGGGGTAGAACGTATCTTAACTACAGCTGGCCAAAATTCTTTGGCTGAAACTTTTTTTCAGAGAAAAATGCACATTCAGCTACACCAGAATGTTTGCCCAATTGTATTGGGTTCTTCGGGATGGAAAAACATCAAATAAATTCATTTCCCCACTGCTAAACCTTGCTGTTTGGTGTCCCACCTCTGCATGGAGGGGTGAAAGTAAAGCTCTAAATCAGTGTTGGTGAGAACAGGGGCTTGTTTGCATTGGGAAGCTATTCCTGAGCAAGGTAATATGTGAATTTAAGGCACTAGGGCTATTCCTGAATAGCTCCTGGTATGGACACTCTTAATTTACTGGATTAAACTAAACCGGAAAATGGCATTCTTCTATGCGGCCATGTAGGGAGTTACATTAGCTAGCTGTAGAGTCCGGTTCCTAACGCAATAGAATTGTGTCAGTGGTGAGAATAGGGCTAATCAGTGTATAGCAATGAGGAGAAAAAAAACTGTATGATCAAAAGAGCTCTGTGAATAGCTGATTTCTTGGGTTGCTGGCTAGTCTGAAACATAAATGAAAAACTTAGTTTCTGGTTGATCCAAATTGATTTTTTTTTTTTCAAAAATTTCAATTTTTTTGGCTGACTGACAAGTTGAATGAAATGTTTTGTTTGATCAGTTGCTGTTTTTGCAATTGTTATTTTTTTAAATAAAATTGAAATAAATTTTGAAACAAAAAGTCTTTTAAATGGGAAACTTAAAATATTTAGACCTTTTAGCTTTTTCTGAGGTTTTAGATCAAAGCAAAACAATTAATTTCATTTGACACAGATTCATAAAATATTTCAGTTAACCCAAATCTGCGTTGCTCAGAAAAAAAGTATTTTGGTCCAACTCCCCTCTCCCCCCAGTTCTAATGAACAATATATCGTGTTGCTCAGAGTAAAACTATCCCAATTCAAATTAGTCACGAGGCTCACATTTTCAACAGTGAGGGTGGTTAATGGCTGGAATGAACTACCATGGGAAGTGACGGTTTATCCAGCTACAGCTGCTGTGAAATCAAGACCCGATGGCTCTCTGGAAGATACACTTAATAAATGCCAGTTAATGGGCTTAATACAGAGGATAACTGTATAGAATTGTGACCTGAGTTATACAGTCAGACTAAACGATGTCATTGTCCTTTTTAGCCCTTAAAATATATTATCAATTTATAGCATTGCTGTAAGTAAACCTATAAAATCACTATATGGCATTGACAACAAGGAGTCCTTTGGCACCTTAAAGACTAACAAATTTATTTGGGCATGAGCTATCGTGGGCTGGAACCTTCTGGGTTCTCTTTGCTGAAACAGACTAACACGACTACCCCTCTGAAATATATGGCATTGGTGGGAGTAACATTACATGACCATTATTATTGATACTACTTCATTAATTCATTAGTATTGGGCTTAATCCCAACCCCATTCTTTTAGGTGCTGTACCAACATATTACAAAAAAAACAACCTCTGGCCAAAGGAGCTTGTAATCTAAGCTGAAAATAAGAGACAACGGTACAGATGACAAACAGATGGGGAGCAACACAAGGTGACAAGAAGATGATTGAGAATAAAGCTGAATAACAAGTTGCTAGAGCCTTGTCAGAATTTGATTTTTAAGTTTTTTAGAATTTGAATTGATAATATCAATGTTTTATTTTTAAGCCTTTTTTATTTTAAATGTTTAAATCTTTACAATTGCGGGAAATTATGGGGGATCAGACAATGGGAGGTCAGACATAATTTTGTTAATGACAGCCGACACTGAGATTCAAAAAGTTAAAGCTTTATAACTGTTAAAACACAAATTGTCAACATCACATGTCAAAATATACAAAATAAATATCCTTAAATCAAACTCTAATACATTCTCAAGCTGCAGTTTTTCTTATTCTGCCTATCTGTAAATTTCAATTATTGTTGATGGCAATAATTTTTTCATTGGTTTGTGTGCATATGGTGAAATCAATAATCACCAACATTTATTGAGAAAAATCTATTCCTTCCAAGCCTAAGTATATACGATAACACTGGTTAAGAATAGATGGATATAGCACTAGTATGAATACAGATGTGATCAATATAAAGACAACTGCATAGTACTTCACTCTAGAAGGAAAAATCAAATGCATAATACAATGTGGGGAATAACTGGCTAGGAGAAGTGCTGCTGAGATGGATCTGGGAGTTCAAGTGGGTCACAAGTTGAGTATGAGCCAACAATGAGCTGCAGTTGTGAAAAGGGCTGTCTGGGGTGTATTACCAGGTGTGTTGTGTGTAAGACCAAGGCAGTGATTGTATGGCTCTGCTTGGCACTGGTGAGGCCTCAGTTGAAGTTCTATGTCTAGGTTTGGGAGCCACGCTTTAGAAAGGACGTGGGCAAATAGGAGAGAGTCCAGAGGGGAAAAACAAAAATGACAAAAAGGGTTTGCAAAACCTGATCTATTAGGAAAGTTTTAAAAAAATTGGACATGTTTTGTTTTGAGACAAGACAACTGAGGAGGGACCTGATAACAGTCTTCAACTAGGTTAAGGGCTGCTATAAAGGGGATAGAGATCAATTGTGGCAACCCGTATGAGGCCCAGACACTAAAGAGAGCAAAAGCGTTGAATTCTCATAGTGCAAGTTACATACTGAGCATTAATTAAAGCATCACATTAAGAAATTAAACCTAGAAGCAAGTTTATTTTATTTTTAATCTCAGATAACCTTGCAGGGCACCATTTCAAATAGATTAATGGTCAAGAAACAAGGAAAGGTGTCTATATTCCAACAGCCACATAATGACAGGACATTAGGTAACATTGTTCCTCTCAAGCAATTGTAAAACATACTTTCCACATGCTACAACAGTTCTTTGAGTGTCATTTAATTCTTGTAAAACATTTGTGATACACAAATCAAGGCAGTAACACATAGAGCATACTCCTACCCTTCTTCCAATTGTTCTTCTCAATTGACTGGAATTGTCATGGTGACAAATTAGCTGGGAATGTTTTTCCAGTCTATCACCCTCTTAAGAGCATCCTTAACCTCCTTGTTCCTCAGGCTGTAGATCAAGGGGTTCAACATGGGGACCACCAGGGTATAAAACACAGCAGAGATTTTCTCCTGTTCCAGTGAGTAGCTGGAACTGGGTTGTATGTGGCTTAAGCTCACAGGTCCATAGAACATGGTGACAGCTGTCAGATGAGAGGCACAGGTTGAGAAGGCTTTGCGCCTGCCCTTGGCGGAGCGGATCCTCAGGATAGAGAAGAGGATGTACAGATAAGAGATTATGACAAACAGGAGGGTGGACATGGCAATAACTCCAGAGAACGTTACAAGCAAAATCTCATTGATGTGGTTATCAGAGCAGGCAAGCTTCAGCAATGGGTTAGTGTCACAAAAGTAATGATTGATGATGTTGGGCCCACAGAACGACAACCTCAGCAAGCCACATGTGTGGGTCAGTGAGTTCACGAGCCCCCCTACATATGAGCTGGCCACTAGATGAATACAGACTCTCTTAGACATAACAGCGGTGTAGAGCAGAGGGTTACAAATGGCTACATAGCGGTCGTATGCCATCACGGCCAGCAGGAACCCTTCTGTGGTCACAAACACGACAAAAGAGAAGTGTTGGGCAATACAGGCAGAGTAAGAAATGCTTTTACTCCCCACTAAGAAATTCACCAGCATCCTTGGAGCGAAGACTGAGGAGTAGCAGAGGTCAACCACAGACAGGTTACTGAGGAAGAAGTACATGGGGGAATGGAGTCGGGAATCAACCCTGATCAATACAATCATCCCAAGATTCCCAACCAGCGTAAGAACGTAGATCACCAGGAACGCCGCGAAGAGGGGTATCTGCAGCTCCTGACGATCCGTCAGCCCCAGGAGTATGAACTGGGTCACCATGCTGTGATTGCCCTCAGCCATTTATACAGGGGTGCATGAAACCATACCTGCCGGGATAACAAGAGTGAGCAGCATGGAAGAAGGAAATTTCATGGCATGAATTAAATCTGAATGACACCGCCGGGCTTGAATGTGGGTAGTGAATATCTTACAGGAAACCAGCTGCCGGGATGTCTGGGAAGAGTTGGGATGGACCTTTAGATTTACACTCACTTTTTAATAGGGCTGAGATTTTCAAGGCTGTCTAGGAGATTTAGTCATCCAAGTCTCCATAAAATTGACTGGAATTAGGCATCAAGTTCCCCATAGGGAGTTTCCAGATTCATGTCCATTATCACAAATGTTCTTCAATGAAATATACCTGGCATGTGTTTGAGTTTGAGCTTGGTACTTTATATTGTCTGCTCACTGAGGGTAAATTAGAAAGCACTCATACTTTAAATCCTTCCGGATTAGGGTGACCAGACAGTAAATGTGAAAAATCGGGACGGGGGTGGGGGTAATAGGAACCTATAGAAGAAAAAGACCCAGAAATCGGAACTGTCCCTATAAAATCGGGACATCTGGTCACCCTATTCCAGATAATCCTTTTAGATGACTACAATGTCTGTTATGTCCCAGTCACTTGGTTACTACTGCTTTGTAACACATCCCCTGGCAGTGTTGCCAATCTCAAGCATTTGAAAACCATGAATCAGGCTTCCAAACATCATGCAATTGGCTTAAAATCTTGAGATCTTTAAAAAATAACACACATGGGGTTTAGAGATGGGGCAGGGAAGGATAATTCTGTTTTGTGCAAGATTTTTATTTTTCAGAATTTGGTTTAGAAACAAACCCACAGTTTTTGAAAAGTTTCTGAAAAAGGGAACGGATCCCTGGAGTCATGGACACTGACAATTTTGGATGTTCCCAGCCCCCAGAGCAATCGGCATGTGTGTCTGCTCCAAGGCCATGGACTCTGGAAGCTCTGAGGTTGCTAGCAGGCCACTGGGCAGGTTGCAAAGGAGCTGGGCAGGTGAACTAGCAGAAACCAGGCAGGATTCGGATGCAGGCAGAGTTTCCTCAATTCCATGGTGCTGCAGTGAAATTGGCCCTTCTTCACGAAATGTCCCAATTTCACTCAGTCAGCAAATTGCAATGGAACAATGTTTCTGGGCCCTGGAGAGAGTCACGTTTTCAAGCTTTTCTTAGCAACCCTTAGGGCTAGAAACATACTTAAAAAAGATCGGAGATTCTTAACTGATCACATGACTGAAGGACCTGGGGCTTTAAGAGAAGCACCAAATATCATGAGAATTGGCAACTGTGCCTTCAATCTATGCTATCCTTGCTCTAGGAGATTTCTGGCCACTTGACTCCAGTCCCAATTTCTTATGCCTACTAGTGGTACACATTGCCAGGTCCTTCGTCTCTCTAGGTCATTCGCCGTGACACAGGAATATGATACAGGTGGGAAATGGTGAAGAAATAATTTTGGCACAGAAGCAACAATGGAAAGCAATGTGCAAGGCAAGGATCTGAAGGAGGGGGAGGGAGGATGCTTGAAGAGGGAGCATAGGGGGGGTTGCATGAAGCCACAGGT
>NW_027054719.1:0-10129 GCF_011386835.1 Chrysemys picta bellii | reverse complement strand
AAAAGGGCACCAGGGGGCCCACAGATCTGGGGAAGATTGCGGCCTGCTGGGGGTGCAGGGGGGCGAGGAAGGTTGTGTCGAGCTCGGGGTGTGGGGGGACAGGGGATAGGGCTGGGGGGAAGAATGTTGCAACAGGCTGGGGGTGCGGGGGGAGGGCTGGGGGTGCAGGGGGGGAGATTGCGGTGGGCGGGTTAGAGAAGGTTGCCGCCCGTTGGGGGTGCGGGAGGTGCGAGGAAGGTCGGGGCGGGCTGGGGGGGCACGGGAGACGAGGAAGGTTGTGGGGGGCTGGGGTTGCGGGGGGCATGTTGGGGAAGGTTACGGTGGGTTGGGGACCGGGGAAGCGGGTTGGGGCGGACCTGGGGGTGCGGATTAGAGAAGGTCGCGGCGGGCTGGGGGTGCGGGGGGGGAGGTTGCAGTGGGCTGGGGGGTGAGGAAGGTCGTGGCGGGCTCGGGGTGTGGGGGGACGGGCGATGGGCTGGGGGGAAGAATGTTGCAACAGGCTGGGGGTGCGGGGGGAGGGCTGGGGGTGCAGGGGGGAGATTGCGGTGGGCGGGTTAGAGAAGGTTGCCGCCCGCTGGGGGTGCGGGAGGTGCGAGGAAGGTCGGGGCGGGCTGGGGGGGCACGGGAGACGAGGAAGGTTGTGGGGGGCTGGGGTTGCGGGGGGCATGTTGGGGAAGGTTACGGTGGGTTGGGGACCGGGGAAGCGGGTTGGGGCGGACTGGGGGTGCGGATTAGAGAAGGTCGCGGGCGGGCTGGGGGTGCGGGGGGGAGGTTGCAGTGGGCTGGGGGGTGAGAAGGTCGTGGCGGGCTCGGGGTGTGGGGGGCACGGGCGATGGGCTGGGGGAAGAATGTTGCGACGGGCTGGGGTGCGAGGGGGGCGAGGAAGGTCGCAGCGGACTGGGGGTGCAGGGGGGACGAGGAAGGTCACAGCAGGCTGGGGGTGGGGAGGGTTTGCAGAGGGCTAGGGGTGCGGGGGATGGGGCCGGGTTGGGGTGCGGGTTAGAGAAGGTTGCCGCCCCCTGGGGGTGCAGGAGGTGCGAGGAAGGTCGGGGCGGGCTGGGGGGCACGGGGGACGAGGAAGGTTGTGGGGGGCTGGGGGTGCGGGGGGCATGTTGGGGAAGGTTACAGTGGGTTGGGGACCGGGGAAGCGGGTTGGGGCGGACTGGGGGTGCGGATTAGAGAAGGTCGCGGCGGGCTGGGGGTGCGGGGGGGAGGTTGCAGTGGCTGGGGGGGTAAGGAAGGTCGTGGCGGGCTCGGGGTGTGGGAGGGACGGGCGATGGGCTGGGGGGAAGAATGTTGCGACGGGCTGGGGTGCGAGGGGGGCGAGGAAGGTCGCAGCGGACTGGGGGTGCAGGGGGGACGAGGAAGGTCACAGCAGGCTGGGGGTGGGGAGGGGTTTGCAGAGGGCTAGGGGTGCGGGGGGATGGGGCCGGGCTGGGGTGCGGGTTAGAGAAGGTTGCAGCCCACTGGAGGTGCGGGCAGGCCAGGAAAGTTGCGGCAGGCTGGCGGTGCGGCGGGGACGAGGAAGGTTGTGGGGGGCTGGAGGTGCGGGGGGCATGTTGGGGAAGGTTACGGTGGGTTGCGGACCGGGGAAGCAGGTTGCGGCGGACTGGGGGTGCGGGGGGGGGGGACGACGACGAAGGTTGCGGCGGGATGCAGGGTCTGGGGAGGTTGCGGGGGACGAGGAAAGTTGCGGGCGGAGGGGAGACGAGGAAGGTTGCGGCGGGATGCGGGGTCTGGGGAGGTTGCGGGGGGACGAGGAAAGTTGCGGGCGGAGGGGAGACGAGGAAGGTTGCGGCGGGATGGGGAGGCTGGGGAGGTTGCGGGGGAACAAGGAAGGTTGCAGGGGGAGGGGAGACGAGAGACAAGGGAGGTCGGGGCGGGCTGGAGGTGCGGGGGGACGAGGGAGGTCGGGGCGGGCTGGGGGGGTAGGGGGGGACGAGGGAGGTCGGGGCGGGCTGGGGGTGCGGGGGGATGAGGGAGGTCGGGGCGGGCTCGGGGTGCGGGGGGACGAGGGAGGTCGGGGCGGGCTCGGGGTGCGGGGGTGGGCGAAGGGGGTGCGGGGGGACGAGGGAGGCTGGGGCGGGCTGGGGGTGCGGGGGGACGAGGGAGGTCGGGGCGGGCTGGGAGTGCGGGGGGACGAGGGAGTTCGGGGCGGGCTCGGGGTGCGGGGGACGAGGGAGGTCGGGGCGGGCTCGGGGTGCGGGGGGACGAGGGAGGTCGGGGCGGCTGGAGGTGCGGGGGGACGAGGGAGGTCGGGGCGGGCTCGGGGGGACGAGGGAGGTCGGGGCGGGCTCGGGGTGCGGGGGGACGAGGGAGGTCGGGGCGGGCTCGGGGTGCGGGTTAGAGAAGGTTGGGGCAGGCTGGGGGTGCGGGGGGACGAGGGAGGTCGGGCGGGCTCGGGGTGCGGGTTAGAGAAGGTTGGGGCAGGCTGGGGGTGCGGGGGGACGAGGGAGGTCGGGGTGGGCTGGGGGTGCGGGTTAGAGAAGGTTGGGGCAGGCTGGGGGTGTGGGGGACGAGGGAGGTCGGGGCGGGCTTGGAGGGGGGGGGACGAGGAGGTCGGGGCGGGCTGGTGGTGTGGGGGGGGCGAAGGGGGTGCAGGGGGGACGAGGGAGGCTGGGGCGTGCTGGGGGGGCGGGGGGACGAGGGAGGTCGGGGCGGGCTCGGGGTGCGGGGGGGACGAGGGAGGTTGGGGCGGGCTGGGGGTGCGGGGAGGTCGGGGCGGGCTGGGGGGGCGGGGGGACGAGGGAGGTCGGGGCGGGCTCGGGGGGCGGGGGGGCGAAGGGGGTGCGGGGGGACGAGGGAGGTCGGGGCGGGCTCGGGGGGCGGGGGGGCGAAGGGGGTGCGGGGGCGGGCGGGGGGACGAGGGAGGTCGGGGCGGGCTGGGGGTGCGGGGGGACGAGGGAGGTCGGGGCGGGCTGGGGGTGCGGGGGGACGAGGGAGGTCGGGGCGGGCTGGGGGGGTAGGGGGGGACGAGGGAGGTCGGGGCGGGCTGGGGGGGTAGGGGAGGACGAGGGAGGTCGGGGCGGGCTGGGGGTGCGGGGGGACGAGGGAGGTCGGGGCGGGCTCGGGGTGCGGGGGGGACGAGGGAGGTCGGGGCGGGCTCGGGGTGCGGGGGTGGGTGAAGGGGGTGCGGGGGGGACGAGGGAGGCTGGGGCGGGCTGGGGGTGCGGGGGGACGAGGGAGGTCGGGGCGGGCTGGGAGTGCGGGGGGACGAGGAGTTCGGGGCGGGCTCGGGGTGCGGGGGGACGAGGGAGGTCGGGGCGGGCTCGGGGTGCGGGGGGACGAGGGAGGTCGGGGCGGGCTGGAGGTGCGGGGGGACGAGGGAGGTCGGGCGGGCTCGGGGGACGAGGGAGGTTGGGGCGGGCTGGGGGTGCGGGGGGACGAGGGAGGTCGGGGCGGGCTCGGGGTGCGGGTTAGAGAAGGTTGGGGCAGGCTGGGGGTGCGGGGGGACGAGGGAGGTCGGGGTGGGCTGGGGGTGCGGGTTAGAGAAGGTTGGGGCAGGCTGGGGGTGTGGGGGGACGAGGGAGGTCGGGGCGGGCTGGAGGAGGGGGGACGAGGGAGGTCGGGGCGGGCTGGTGGTGTGGGGGGGCGAAGGGGGTGCAGGGGGGACGAGGGAGGCTGGGGCGGGCTGGGGGGGCGGGGGGGACGAGGGAGGTTGCGGCGGGATGGGGAGGCTGGGGAGGTTGCGGGGGAACAAGGAAGGTTGCAGGGGGAGGGGAGACGAGAGACAAGGGAGGTCGGGGCGGGCTGGAGGTGCGGGGGGACGAGGGAGGTCGGGGCGGGCTGGGGGGGTAGGGGGGGACGAGGGAGGTCGGGGCGGGCTGGGGGTGCGGGGGATGAGGGAGGTCGGGGCGGGCTCGGGGTGCGGGGGGACGAGGGAGGTCGGGCGGGCTCGGGGTGCGGGGGTGGGCGAAGGGGGTGCGGGGGGGGGACGAGGGAGGCTGGGGCGGGCTGGGGGTGCGGGGGGACGAGGGAGGTCGGGGCGGGCTGGGAGTGCGGGGGGACGAGGGAGTTCGGGGCGGGCTCGGGGTGCGGGGGGACGAGGGAGGTCGGGGCGGGCTCGGGGTGCGGGGGGACGAGGGAGGTCGGGGCGGGCTGGAGGTGCGGGGGGACGAGGGAGGTCGGGGCGGGCTCGGGGGGACGAGGGAGGTCGGGGCGGGCTCGGGGTGCGGGGGGACGAGGGAGGTCGGGGCGGGCTCGGGGTGCGGGTTAGAGAAGGTTGGGGCAGGCTGGGGGTGCGGGGGACGAGGGAGGTCGGGGGCGGGCTCGGGGTGCGGGTTAGAGAAGGTTGGGGCAGGCTGGGGGTGCGGGGGGACGAGGGAGGTCGGGGTGGGCTGGGGGTGCGGGTTAGAGAAGGTTGGGGCAGGCTGGGGGTGTGTGGGGGACGAGGGAGGTCGGGGCGGGCTGGAGGGGGGGGGGACGAGGGAGGTCGGGGCGGGCTGGTGGTGTGGGGGGGGCGAAGGGGGTGCAGGGGGGACGAGGGAGGCTGGGGCGTGCTGGGGGGGCGGGGGGACGAGGGAGGTCGGGGCGGGCTCGGGGTGCGGGGGGGACGAGGGAGGTTGGGGCGGGCTGGGGGTGCGGGGGAGGTCGGGGCGGGCTGGGGGGGCGGGGGACGAGGGAGGTCGGGGCGGGCTCGGGGGGCGGGGGGGGCGAAGGGGGGGGGTGCGGGGGGACGAGGGAGGTCGGGGCGGGCTCGGGGGGCGGGGGGGCGAAGGGGGTGCGGGGGCGGGCGGGGGGACGAGGGAGGTCGGGGCGGGCTGGGGGTGCGGGGGGACGAGGGAGGTCGGGGCGGGCTGGGGGTGCGGGGGGACGAGGGAGGTCGGGCGGGCTGGGGGGTAGGGGGGGACGAGGGAGGTCGGGGCGGGCTGGGGGGGTAGGGGAGGACGAGGGAGGTCGGGGCGGGCTGGGGGTGCGGGGGGACGAGGGAGGTCGGGGCGGGCTCGGGGTGCGGGGGGACGAGGGAGGTCGGGGCGGGCTGGGAGTGCGGGGGGACGAGGGAGTTCGGGGCGGGGCTCGGGGTGCGGGGGACGAGGGAGGTCGGGCGGGCTCGGGGTGCGGGGGGACGAGGGAGGTCGGGGCGGGCTGGAGGTTGCGGGGGGACGAGGGAGGTCGGGGCGGGCTCGGGGGGACGAGGGAGGTTGGGGCGGGCTGGGGGTGCGGGGGGACGAGGGAGGTCGGGGCGGGCTCGGGGTGCGGGTTAGAGAAGGTTGGGGCAGGCTGGGGGTGCGGGGGGACGAGGGAGGTCGGGGTGGGCTGGGGGTGCGGGTTAGAGAAGGTTGGGGCAGGCTGGGGGTGCGGGGGGGACGAGGGAGGTCGGGGCGGGCTCGGGGTGCGGGTTAGAGAAGGTTGGGGCAGGCTGGGGGTGCGGGGGGACGAGGGAGGGTCGGGGCGGGCTGGTGGTGTGGGGGGGGCGAAGGGGGTGCAGGGGGGACGAGGGAGGCTGGGGCGGGCTGGGGGGGCGGGGGGGACGAGGGAGGTTGGGGCGGGCTCGGGGGCGGGGGGGGCGAAGGGGGTGCGGGGGCGGGCGGGGGGGACGAGGGAGGTCGGGCGGGCTCGGGGGGCGGGGGGGCGAAGGGGGTGCGGGGGCGGGCGGGGGGACGAGGGAGGTCGGGGCGGGCTCGGGGGGCGGGGGGGCGAAGGGGGTGCGGGGGCGGGCGGGGGGACGAGGGAGTTCGGGGCGGGCTCGGGGTGCGGGGGGACGAGGGAGGTCGGGGCGGGCTCGGGGTGCGGGGGGACGAGGGAGGTCGGGGCGGGCTGGAGGTGCGGGGGGACGAGGGAGGTCGGGGCGGGCTCGGGGGGACGAGGGAGGTCGGGGCGGGCTCGGGGTGCGGGGGGACGAGGGAGGTCGGGGCGGGCTGGGGGGGTAGGGGGGGACGAGGGAGGTCGGGGCGGGCTGGGGGGTGCGGGGGGACGAGGGAGGTCGGGGCGGGCTCGGGGTGCGGGGGGACGAGGGAGGTCGGGGCGGGCTCGGGGTGCGGGGGTGGGCGAAGGGGGTGCGGGGGGGACGAGGGAGGCTGGGGCGGGCTGGGGGTGCGCGGGGGGACGAGGGAGGTCGGGGCGGGCTCGGGGTGCGGGGGGACGAGGGAGGTCTGGGCGGGCTCGGGGTGCGGGGGGGACGAGGGAGGTCGGGGCGGGCTGGAGGTGCGGGGGGACGAGGGAGGTCGGGGCGGGCTCGGGGGGGACGAGGGAGGTCGGGGCGGGCTCGGGGTGCGGGGGGACGAGGAGGTCGGGGCGGGCTGGGGGGGTAGGGGGGGACGAGGGAGGTCGGGGCGGGCTGGGGGGGTAGGGGAGGACGAGGGAGGTCGGGGCGGGCTGGGGGTGCGGGGGGGACGAGGGAGGTCGGGGCGGGCTCGGGGTGCGGGGGGACGAGGGAGGTCGGGGCGGGCTGGAGGTGCGGGGGGACGAGGGAGGTCGGGGGCGGGCTGGGGGTGCGGGGGGACGAGGGAGGTCGGGGCGGGCTGGGGGTGCGGGGGGACGAGGGAGGTCGGGGCGGGCTCGGGGTGCGGGGGGACGAGGGAGGTCGGGCGGGCTGGGAGTGCGGGGGGACGAGGGAGTTCGGGGCGGGCTCGGGTGCGGGGGGACGAGGGAGGTCGGGGCGGGCTCGGGGTGCGGGGGGACGAGGGAGGTCGGGGCGGGCTGGGGGGTCGGGGGGGGAGATCGCGGGGGGGTCGGGGGGGGGAGATCGTGGCGGGCGGGTGGGCGGGGGCCCGGGTTAGAGAAGGTTGCGGTGGGCTGCGGGTGTGGGGGGACAGGGCGGGCTGGGGGGTCGGGGGGGGAGATCGGGGGGGGTCGGGGGGGAGGTTGTGGGGGCGGGCTGGGGGGCGGGCGGACGGGGGAGAGGTTGTGGCGGGCTGGGGGGTGCAGGTTAGAGAAGGTTGCGGCGGGCTGCGGGTGCGGGGGGACGGGGGAGGTCGGGGCGGGCTGGGGGGGTAGGGGGGGACGAGGGAGGTCGGGGCGGGCTGGGGGTGCGGGGGACGAGGGAGGTCGGGGCGGGCTCGGGGTGCGGGGGACGAGGGAGGTCGGGGCGGGCTGGAGGTGCGGGGGGACGAGGGAGGTCGGGGCGGGCTGGAGGTGCGGGGGGACGAGGGAGGTCGGGGCGGGCTGGGGGTGCGGGGGGACGAGGGAGGTCGGGGCGGGCTGGGGGTGCGGGGGGACGAGGGAGGTCGGGGCGGGCTCGGGGTGCGGGGGGGACGAGGGAGGTCGGGGCGGGCTGGGAGTGCGGGGGACGAGGGAGTTCGGGGCGGGCTCGGGGTGCGGGGGACGAGGGAGGTCGGGCGGGCTCGGGGTGCGGGGGGACGAGGGAGGTCGGGGCGGGCTGGGGGGTCGGGGGGGGAGATCGCGGGGGGGTCGGGGGGGGGGAGATCGTGGCGGGCGGGTGGGCGGGGGGCCGGGTTAGAGAAGGTTGCGGTGGGCTGCGGGTGTGGGGGGACAGGGCGGGCTGGGGGGTCGGGGGGGGAGATCGGGGGGGGGTCGGGGGGGAGGTTGTGGGGGGCGGGCTGGGGGGCGGGCGGACGGGGGAGAGGTTGTGGCGGGCTGGGGTGCAGGTTAGAGAAGGTTGCGGCGGGCTGGGGGTGCGGGGGGGAGGTTGTGGGGCGGGCTGGGTGTGCGGGGGGACGGGGGAAAGGTTGCGGAGGGCTGGGGGTGCGGGGGACAGGGCGGGCTGGGGGTGCGGGGGGACGGGGGGAGAGGTGTGGAGGGGGCTGGGGGTGCAGGTTAGAGAAGGTTGCGGCGGGCTGGGGGTGCGGGGGGGAGGTTGTGGGGGCGGGCTGGGTGTGCGGGGGGACGGGGGAAAGGTTGCGGAGGGCTGGGGGTGCGGGGGACAGGGCGGGCTGGGGTGCGGGGGGACGGGGGAGAGGTTGTGGAGGGCTGGGGGTGCAGGTTAGAGAAGGTTGCGGTGGGCTGGGGGTGCGGGTTAGAGAAGGTTGCGGAGGGCTGAGGGTGTGGGGGACAGGGCGGGCTGGGTGTGCGGGGGGACGGGGGAGAGGTTGCGGTGGGCTGGGGGTGCGGGTTAGAGAAGGTTGCGGCGGGCTGGGGGTGCGGGGGGAGGTTGTGGGGGCGGGGCTGGGGGGCGGGCGGACGGGGGAGAGGTTGTGGCGGGCTGGGGTGCAGGTAGAGAAGGTTGCGGTGGGCTGGGGGTGCGGGTTAGAGAAGGTTGCGGAGGGCTGAGGGTGTGGGGGGACAGGGCGGGCTGGGTGTGCGGGGGGACGGGGGAGAGGTTGCGGTGGGCTGGGGGTGCGGGTTAGAGAAGGTTGCGGCGGGCTGGGGGTGCGGGGGGGAGGTTGTGGGGGCGGGCTGGGGGCGGGCGGACGGGGGAGAGGTTGTGGCGGGCTGGGGGTGCAGGTTAGAGAAGGTTGCGGTGGGCTGCGGGTGCGGGGGGACGGGGGAGGCGGGGGCGGGCTGGGGGGCGGGCGGGCGGACGGGGCGGGCTAGAGAAAACTGAGACGCGTTGACACGGAAGCGACTGGCGCAGGACGGAAGCCGGGTTCCCCGGCGTACCGCGGTTGGCGCCCAGACCGCTGATATCACTTCCTCTTCCGACAACTTCCGTTTCCGGCCCCGCTCTGCAAACGGAAGCTGTGATGCCAAAAGCGCCTCCCGCCCAAACAGAGGGCGCTGGGCCCCGACCCGGCCCCCGCCTCTCCCACGGTGCCGCTGGATCTGCGGTGGCTGATGGGAGTTGTAGGCCGGGGTGCACTACATCTCCCACAAGCCTCTGCTTCAGTCCTCCCCCCCCCCCCCCCAGCGGGGCTTAGCTGGGCACATGGCAATAGTGGGGGCTGTGGATGGGCGCCGGGGGTGGGGGGGTCTTACGGGGTGTGTGTGTGTCCTGAGGCTGAGGGGCAATGGGGGGCAGGTGGGAGATGGGGAATAAACAGAGGGATTCGGGGCTTCTGGCAGTTTTGGGGTGTCGGGTTGTGGCTAGGCCGATCTGGGTTGAAGTGGGGACAGGTTGCTTTAGGACCCGCTCAGGGGGCATGGGGATGGGCAGGAGCAGGAGGGATGCAGGGGATAGGGGAGAGTAGAAGATTTTGGATGAGGAGGGTGGGGGTGCAGGGAATGAGAGGTTTATCTAGGTGAGTGGAGGAGGGTGAGTGCTGCGGGGATAGGAGCAAGAGCTGAAGTGTTTTCAGAGGAGGAAACTAAGGCACATAAGCCAAGGAGGGAACGCAAAGTTGATGGGGGGGATGGCTAAGGGTGCCCCACTGTAACCTACTGTCCCCACTCATGGGAGGGGTCACCCGTCCCCCTCGCTGTGAGGTTGGCTGCTCCCACTGGCAGCACAGCTCAGGGATGCTCCCTCTGTGACTCGCTGTTGCACATATAGAGGGCACGTCTCATAGCAGCTTGTGCTTCTCACCACCCCCTGGCAGCTAGAAGTTTCTGGCTTCTCACTCCATGGTGGGAGAAAGCACAAGACGCTCCCATCGCCCCTGCCACCTCCGTACCTTTCTCTCCTCTATCCAACCCCCTGCTTAGTGCCTTGCCCCTGCTATGACATCTCAGCATAGAGATGGGGCAAAAGCCTGGGATAGCTCCCCTCCAGCACAGTACATGTGGTTAAGAGTGAAGGGAAAGGGGAGTAGCCTGCCCCCTCTTCCCACATGTTTAGTAGTTTGTGATGTAAAAAAACCTGCTGTGACAGTACAAATGGAGAAACAGATCTTCCTATACATTATTACAGAGATTAAGTGGCACTGTTATGCAAAGGTGCATTGGAGTTAGAGATGCTAGAATGCATAGTCCACCACTACACATTTTTATTTCAAAAAACACTACCAACCTATCAGAATACATTCTTACTCCATAGAGTAGGCTGCCAGTGTGATAAGCATAACTGAGATACTAAAGAACTCAGAGTTATATGTAGTTAAAATTGTCTGTATTGTTCCGTGGGTGTGATGGTTCAGCCTCAACCGTGCTTGTTTCCCCATCTGTAGAAGGTTAAGGATTACATTCTCCTGCTCCTGCCAGCCAGAATCTTGTGTCTGAAGCAGATTTCAAGGCAGTAATAGATCTTTAGGGTCACCACTTTGTTGTAGGTTTACAATTAGCATTTTGAAATAAGTAAAAGAATGAAATAATTGTTTTCTCTTGCATTTCAATTTGATGTTCCTGTTCAAATATT
>NW_027054718.1:0-2500 GCF_011386835.1 Chrysemys picta bellii | reverse complement strand
GTGCGGGGGTGGCAGGGTAAGTGGGGGGAGGGGCAGTGTGAGGGGAGGGGCAGTGTAGGGGTGGCAGGGTAAGTGGAGATGGGTGTGGGGGCAGTGTGGGGCTGGCAGGGTAAGTGGAGGTGGGGGCAGTGTGAGGGGAGGGGCAGTGTGGGGGTGGCAGGGTAAGTGGGGGGAGGGGGGAGGGGTAGGTGGGGGGGTGGGGCAGTGCGGGGGTGGCAGGGTAAGTGGGGGGAGGGGCAGTGTGGGGGGTGGGGCAATGTGGGGGTGGCAGGGTAAGTGGAGGTGGGGGCAGTGTGAGGGGAGGGGCAGTGTGGGGGTGGCAGGGTAAGTGGAGATGGGGGTGGGGGCAGTGTGGGGCTGGCAGGGTAAGTGGGGGTGTGGGGAAGAGATGGGGAGCGGGTCAGTGTGGCCCAGGCAATCCCTGGAGAGGGGGCAGGAGGTGCTGCGGGTCAGGGGAGTGGAGAGCACCCGGCGGGCGCTGAAAGTGGCAGAGGGGAGCTGGCCAGTGGGGGAGAAGGAGAGCTGGGGCAGCGGCGGGGGAGGTAGGTGGTCACTGGGGAGGGAAAGAGACGAAGGAAGTGGGGGGCCGGGCGTCGGTGGCGGTGGCAGCGGGAAGGTTGAGTGGGGGCGGCCCCCCGGCCCTGGCAGCCCCACACCCACGCGGGGTGCACGTGTCTTTGTTTTCCAGCCATGACTACGGCAGCCGGCAGCAGCTTCGGCACCACCTGCTGGTGGGGCTTCTCCCCCGCGCTCGACCTGCAGAGGGAATGTGGGTCCCACTCCTCACCTGTGTTACGGTAGCGCCTGGGAGCCCCCCTTCAGACCAGCCCCCTGTGGTGCTAGGCGCTGTACAGACCCAGCGCAAGGAAAACCCCTGCCCCAAAGAGCTGACAGCTCTTGGCCCCTCCCCATCTTAGGGGTCTGGGGGGGAAGCAGTGGCCTCTCCAGTCTGTTCCTCCCGGCCCCTTGTGGGGCAGAGCCAGGATCACGCCCCCTGGTCTGTTCCCCCATCCCAGGGGATTGCACCGTCTCTCGGGGTGGAATCATCCCTTTAAGCGTATTCCAAAATCAAATCCCTCTGGGACACGTGGCATCCGGTTTTAAATGGGTTGCCCTGGAGCTTCACTGTTTAAGTATTATGGGATGGGGTGGGGCTGGTTATATGGGGACCCCTTGTCTGGGGCTGTGACGCAGCCCCTCTGGGGTGGGGCGCGGGGACTGGTTATACGGGATCCCTCACCCGGCGCTGGGACGCGGCCCCTCTGGGGTGGGGCACGGGGGCTGGTTATACGGGACCCCTCGCCCGGCGCTGAGATGCGGCCCCTCTGGGGTGGGGCGCAGGGGCTGGTTATACGGGACCCCTCGCCCGGCGCTGAGATGCGGCCCTCTGGTGTGGAGCGTGGGGGCTGTTTCTACTGGACCCCTCGCCCGGCGCTGAGATGCGGCCCCTCTGGGGTGGGGGACGGGGGCTGGTTATACGGGACCCCTCGCCCGGCGCTGAGATGCGGCCCCTCTGGGGTGGGGCGCGGGGGCTGGTTATACGGGACCCCTCGCCCGGCGCTGAGATGCGGCCCCTCTGGTGTGGAGCGTGGGGGCTGTTTCTACTGGACCCCTCGCCCGGCGCTGAGATGCGGCCCCTCTGGTGTGGAGCGCGGGGGCTATTTTTACGGGACCCCTCGCCCGGCGCTGAGATGCGGCCCCTCTGGGGTGGAGCGCGGGGGCTGGTTACACAGGCCCGAGATGCACCCATTCTGTTTTCCCTGCAGGTCTGGAGAGCTCCATGGCCCATCTCTGCCTGTCACAGGACGACCTGCCCGAGCTCAATATCCTGCTGGTGGGCTCCGTCGACGGCCGGCACGTCCTCCGGACCATGAGCCAAGCCCACCGCTGGCCACAGAGGAGGATCAATGTAGGTGTCTCCCCTCCCCATCGCCTGGCCCAGAAGTGGAGTGGAGTGGTTAGAGCACAGGAGTGAGCAGTCTTTGGCGAGCTGGGTTCTCTCCCTGGCTCTGGGAGGGGAGTGGGGTCTGGTGGTTAGAGCAGCGGGGGGAAGGGGATGGGAGCCAGGACTCCTGGGTTTTCTCCCTGACTCTGGGAGGGGAGTGGGGTCTAGTGGTTAGAGCAGCAGGGGTCTGGGGGCCAGGACTCCTGGGTTCTCTCCCCGGCTCGGGGAGGGGAGTGGGGTCTAGTGGGTTAGAGCAGGGGGGCTGGGAGCCAGGACTCCTGGGTTCTCTCCCCGGCTCGGGGAGGGGAGTGGGGTCTAGTGGTTAGAGCAGCAGGGGTCTGGGGGCCAGGACTCCTGGGTTCTATCCCCAGCTATGACCCATTGTCAAGCCTGCCCCGCATTTGGGAAGGGCTTTGGGATCCCCAGGGCAGGTGCTCCAGCCCAGCCTTTTCCCCTGCACTCAGCCGCGTTGCCGGGGTCGGCAGAGGCTGCAGCGAGAGCTCTGCCAGCGAGGGCCGTGGTGCCAGCCGCTTGCGGGCCATTTCTGGGCTGGTG
>NW_027054717.1:0-10194 GCF_011386835.1 Chrysemys picta bellii | reverse complement strand
GGTTTCTAGAACTATCTTCCAAATGGCAGTGTTACCTTGTGAAAGGCAGGGAAAGACCCACACCCTAGTTAGAGGGAGCTCACTTTGGACCTTGGCGTGAAGAGGGCCGATGCAGAGAGGAGAAAAGGGAAAGCGACCTGAACCCTGATTACAGGGCAGTCACCCTTTCTTTAATATAATACACCTCCGTTACACAATGAGGGTGGGGGGAGTCCTGAATGTGAAAAGATCTGGAAATGAACAGGTAAGGGAGGGATCCTGCTGAGTGTCCCCTTTCCAATCAATCCTCCGTCCCTCAGCGACACCCTTCCCGACTTACCTCCTACCCCACCAAGAAAATGACAACTTTGTGCCCCCTACCTTTACCAGAAAAGACCCCTTTTACTTGTGACGCGGTCCTGTTAGTAGGGTTAGGTGCACCCACCTGCCGGCTCTGAATACCACCGCATCTACCTACAACATCTCAACATGAACACATTTCAGAAAGGACCCCCACCTCAGTCTCTTCCAACGTAGCCCGAGGAATCTCCTCTCTTTATCACCAAAGAGACACAAGGCCAGGAATTCGGACACAACAAACGGAGCTGTCCGAATCCCTACAGTTAACGCTCGTCAGTCCGACAGCGTTCTTTCTTGTGCACAAGAAAACAAAGGGGAAAGTTGTGGTTGGTTGAGCGGTGTAAATTGGGCAGGGCAAAAGGACTTGAGGAAGGATTACACGGAAGTGAGGGTCCGAAAGGAGCCCCCCACCTCCCCTGTTCATTTCCAGACTTTGTGACGTTTGCTTGGTTGGGCCATTTCTTGGCTTTTTTGAGAAAAGGGGCGAATTTTCCACGGCCTCCTCCATCCCCTTACAGCCGCCCCTTCGCCACACCATGTTCCATCTGACCGGGATAGGTCCCAAATAAGATTTCACTTCAAATCTCAAAAAAGCCAAGTAGAAATCATTCTGTGGGAATTTACTGTGACTAAGAGAAACAGAAGTTCAACTCTTCTCAAGTGGTGGAGGGTCGGGGGGAGTCGCTAAGCCACAGGCACAGAAAGGCTCCCCTAGCTTAAGCGTGAGAGGTATAAGACCTTACACCCTGGTTACAGGGCAGTCATTTTGCCGGGCGTGTCAAAGTGACCTGTTAATTTGCATGGCAAAGGAGACCGAAACCCTCCTTACAGGGTGGTCCTTAAGCCAGGGGCCTTCCAATGGGCCAGAGCGAAAAGCGCTGTAAAGGAGAGACCTCCGTTCCCTCGGAAGTGGGTGGTCTCGTTGCCCAGCGAGTGCCAACGGCCCAAGAGGAGTTAGAAAGGGGAGACCTGCACCCTTCTGACAGGGAGAGGTCAACGGCCCGGGGCATTTTAAAGGCTAGGTCCTAAGGAGCTCAAACCCACAGAGACCTCAACCCGTTTTAAAGGGGGCTCGCTCCTCCTCAGCTATGGAAGGGACCCATAAAGCATTTTGGTTGGCAAGGAATGGACCGTGATCCTTGTTTACAGGGAGGTCCTTTTACCGGGCACCTGAAGGGGGATTAAGCCTGTGAGGAGAAGTGTCGAACCCGATCCCTCGGTACAGGGGTGCTGTGTGTGCGGTGTGTGCAGCCGTTGGCCGTGGCTTTTTCTTCCCTTTTCCTGCAGTTTCTTTGGTGCTTGTGTCGTCTTGTCCATTTTGTCCTTTGAGTTGCTAGAAAGAGAGAGGTGAAGCGGGTTAGGTGTGGCTCAGTAGAGAGCACGTGTACAAGGTAGATTCAGATGACATTGGCAAGGTACTCGGCCCTGCCGGAAATTACCCTAATGCCTACTTTTCGGCACCGATCTCTTTCAGAGCGCAGGAGGGCTTGCGGCAGAAGGCGGGTCCAGGTGGATGCAGAGGACGCGGGCTTTGACTTGGCTGAGTGCGTGAGTGAGGAGGGCACGGGACAGCTAGTAGGACAAACCCTGAACCCTCTCAAGAGGCTGGTTTCTAGAACTATCTTCCAAATGGCAGTGTTACCTTGTGAAAGGCAGGGAAAGACCCACACCCTAGTTAGAGGGAGCTCACTTTGGACCTTGGCGTGAAGAGGGCCGATGCAGAGAGGAGAAAAGGGAAAGCGACCTGAACCCTGATTACAGGGCAGTCACCCTTTCTTTAATATAATACACCTCCGTTACACAATGAGGGTGGGGGGAGTCCTGAATGTGAAAAGATCTGGAAATGAACAGGTAAGGGAGGGATCCTGCTGAGTGTCCCCTTTCCAATCAATCCTCCGTCCCTCAGCGACACCCTTCCCGACTTACCTCCTACCCCACCAAGAAAATGACAACTTTGTGCCCCCTACCTTTACCAGAAAAGACCCCTTTTACTTGTGACGCGGTCCTGTTAGTAGGGTTAGGTGCACCCACGTGCCGGCTCTGAATACCACCGCATCTACCTACAACATCTCAACATGAACACATTTCAGAAAGGACCCCCACCTCAGTCTCTTCCAACGTAGCCCGAGGAATCTCCTCTCTTTATCACCAAAGAGACACAAGGCCAGGAATTCGGACACAACAAACGGAGCTGTCCGAATCCCTACAGTTAACGCTCGTCAGTCCGACAGCGTTCTTTCTTGTGCACAAGAAAACAAAGGGGAAAGTTGTGGTTGGTTGAGCGGTGTAAATTGGGCAGGGCAAAAGGACTTGAGGAAGGATTACACGGAAGTGAGGGTCCGAAAGGAGCCCCCCACCTCCCCTGTTCATTTCCAGACTTTGTGACGTTTGCTTGGTTGGGCCATTTCTTGGCTTTTTTGAGAAAAGGGGCGAATTTTCCACGGCCTCCTCCATCCCCTTACAGCCGCCCCTTCGCCACACCATGTTCCATCTGACCGGGATAGGTCCCAAATAAGATTTCACTTCAAATCTCAAAAAAGCCAAGTAGAAATCATTCTGTGGGAATTTACTGTGACTAAGAGAAACAGAAGTTCAACTCTTCTCAAGTGGTGGAGGGTCGGGGGGAGTCGCTAAGCTACAGGCACAGAAAGGCTCCCCTAGCTTAAGCGTGAGAGGTATAAGACCTTACACCCTGGTTACAGGGCAGTCATTTTGCCGGGCGTGTCAAAGTGACCTGTTAATTTGCATGGCAAAGGAGACCGAAACCCTCCTTACAGGGTGGTCCTTAAGCCTGGGGCCTTGCAATGGGCCAGAGCGAAAAGCGCTGTAAAGGAGAGACCTCCGTTCCCTCGGAAGTGGGTGGTCTCGTTGCCCAGCGAGTGCCAACGGCCCAAGAGGAGTTAGAAAGGGGAGACCTGCACCCTTCTGACAGGGAGAGGTCAACTGCACGGGGCATTTTAAAGGCTAAGTCCTAAGGAGCTCAAACCCACAGAGACCTCAACCCTTTTTAAAGGGGGTTCGCTCCGCCTCAGGTATGGAAGGGATCCATAAAGCATTTTGGTTGGTAAGGAATGGACCTTGATCCTTGTTTACAGGGAGGTCCTTTTACCGGGCACTTGAAGGGGGATTAAGCCTGTGAGGAGAAGTGTCGAACCCAATCCCTCGGTACAGGGGTGCGGTGTGTGCGGTGTGTGCAGCCGTTGGCCGTGGCTTTTTCTTCCCTTTTCCTGCAGTTTCTTTGGTGCTTGTGTCGTCTTGTCCATTTTGTCCTTTGAGTTGCTAGAAAGAGAGAGGTGAAGCGGGTTAGCTGTGGCTCAGTAGAGAGCACGTGTACAAGGTAGATTCAGATGACATTGGCAAGGTACTCGGCCCTGCCGGAAATTACCCTAATGCCTACTTTTCGGCACCGATCTCTTTCAGAGCGCAGGAGAGCTTGCGGCAGAAGGCGGGTCCAGGTGGATGCAGAGGACGCGGGCTTTGACTTGGCTGAGTGCGTGAGTGAGGAGGGCACGGGACAGCTAGTAGGGCAAACCCTGAACCCTCTCAAGAGGCTGGTTTCTAGAACTATCTTCCAAATGGCAGTGTTACCTTGTGAAAGGCAGGGAAAGACCCACACCCTAGTTAGAGGGAGCTCACTTTGGACCTTGGCGTGAAGAGGGCCGATGCAGAGAGGAGAAAAGGGAAAGCGACCTGAACCCTGATTACAGGGCAGTCATCCTTTCTTTAATATAATACACCTCCTTTACACAATGAGGGTGGGGGGAGTCCTGAATGTGAAAAGATCTGGAAATGAACAGGTAAGGGAGGGATCCTGCTGAGTGTCCCCTTTCCAATCAATCCTCCGTCCCTCAGCGACACCCTTCCCGACTTACCTCCTACCCCACCAAGAAAATGACAACTTTGTGCCCCCTACCTTTACCAGAAAAGACCCCTTTTACTTGTGACGCGGTCCTGTTAGTAGGGTTAGGTGCACCCACCTGCCGGCTCTGAATACCACCGCATCTACCTACAACATCTCAACATGAACACATTTCAGAAAGGACCGCCACCTCAGTCTCTTCCAACGTAGCCCGAGGAATCTCCTCTCTTTATCACCAAAGAGACACAAGGCCAGGAATTCGGACACAACAAACGGAGCTGTCCGAATCCCTACAGTTAACGCTCGTCAGTCCGACAGCGTTCTTTCTTGTGCACAAGAAAACAAAGGGGAAAGTTGTGGTTGGTTGAGCGGTGTAAATTGGGCAGGGCAAAAGGACTTGAGGAAGGATTACACGGAAGTGAGGGTCCGAAAGGAGCCCCCCACCTCCCCTGTTCATTTCCAGACTTTGTGACGTTTGCTTGGTTGGGCCATTTCTTGGCTTTTTTGAGAAAAGGGGCGAATTTTCCACGGCCTCCTCCATCCCCTTACAGCCGCCCCTTCGCCACACCATGTTCCATCTGACCGGGATAGGTCCCAAATAAGATTTCACTTCAAATCTCAAAAAAGCCAAGTAGAAATCATTCTGTGGGAATTTACTGTGACTAAGAGAAACAGAAGTTCAACTCTTCTCAAGTGGTGGAGGGTCGGGGGGAGTCGCTAAGCCACAGGCACAGAAAGGCTGCCCTAGCTTAAGCGTGAGAGGTATAAGACCTTACACCCTGGTTACAGGGCAGTCATTTTGCCGGCCGTGTCAAAGTGACCTGTGGCTTAATTTGCATGGCAAAGGAGACCGAAACCCTCCTTACAGGGTGGTCCTTAAGCCAGGGGCCTTCCAATGGGCCAGAGCGAAAAGCGCTGTAAAGGAGAGACCTCCGTTCCCTCGGAAGTGGGTGGTCTCGTTGCCCAGCGAGTGCCAACGGCCCAAGAGGAGTTAGAAAGGGGAGACCTGCACCCTTCTGACAGGGAGAGGTCAACGGCCCGGGGCATTTTAAAGGCTAGGTCCTAAGGAGCTCAAACCCACAGAGACCTCAACCCGTTTTAAAGGGGGCTCGCTCCTCCTCAGCTATGGAAGGGACCCATAAAGCATTTTGGTTGGCAAGGAATGGACCGTGATCCTTGTTTACAGGGAGGTCCTTTTACCGGGCACCTGAAGGGGGATTAAGCCTGTGAGGAGAAGTGTCGAACCCGATCCCTCGGTACAGGGGTGCGGTGGGTGCGGTGTGTGCAGCCGTTGGCCGTGGCTTTTTCTTCCCTTTTCCTGCAGTTTCTTTGGTGCTTGTGTCGTCTTGTCCATTTTGTCCTTTGAGTTGCTAGAAAGAGAGAGGTGAAGCGGGTTAGCTGTGGCTCAGTAGAGAGCACGTGTACAAGGTAGATTCAGATGACATTGGCAAGGTACTCGGCCCTGCCGGAAATTACCCTAATGCCTACTTTTCGGCACCGATCTCTTTCAGAGCGCAGGAGGGCTTGCGGCAGAAGGCGGGTCCAGGTGGATGCAGAGGACGCGGGCTTTGACTTGGCTGAGTGCGTGAGTGAGGAGGGCACGGGACAGCTAGTAGGACAAACCCTGAACCCTCTCAAGAGGCTGGTTTCTAGAACTATCTTCCAAATGGCAGTGTTACCTTGTGAAAGGCAGGGAAAGACCCACACCCTAGTTAGAGGGAGCTCACTTTGGACCTTGGCGTGAAGAGGGCCGATGCAGAGAGGAGAAAAGGGAAAGCGACCTGAACCCTGATTACAGGGCAGTCACCCTTTCTTTAATATAATACACCTCCGTTACACAATGAGGGTGGGGGGAGTCCTGAATGTGAAAAGATCTGGAAATGAACAGGTAAGGGAGGGATCCTGCTGAGTGTCCCCTTTCCAATCAATCCTCCGTCCCTCAGCGACACCCTTCCCGACTTACCTCCTACCCCACCAAGAAAATGACAACTTTGTGCCCCCTACCTATACCAGAAAAGACCCCTTTTACTTGTGACGCGGTCCTGTTAGTAGGGTTAGGTGCACCCACCTGCCGGCTCTGAATACCACCGCATCTACCTACAACATCTCAACATGAACACATTTCAGAAAGGACCCCCACCTCAGTCTCTTCCAACGTAGCCCGAGGAATCTCCTCTCTTTATCACCAAAGAGACACAAGGCCAGGAATTCGGACACAACAAACGGAGCTGTCCGAATCCCTACAGTTAACGCTCGTCAGTCCGACAGCGTTCTTTCTTGTGCACAAGAAAACAAAGGGTGAAAGTTGTGGTTGGTTGAGCGGTGTAAATTGGGCAGGGCAAAAGGACTTGAGGAAGGATTACACGGAAGTGAGGGTCCGAAAGGAGCCCCCCACCTCCCCTGTTCATTTCCAGACTTTGTGACGTTTGCTTGGTTGGGCCATTTCTTGGCTTTTTTGAGAAAAGGGGCGAATTTTCCACGGCCTCCTCCATCCCCTTACAGCCGCCCCTTCGCCACACCATGTTCCATCTGACCGGGATAGGTCCCAAATAAGATTTCACTTCAAATCTCAAAAAAGCCAAGTAGAAATCATTCTGTGGGAATTTACTGTGACTAAGAGAAACAGAAGTTCAACTCTTCTCAAGTGGTGGAGGGTCGGGGAGAGTCGCTAAGCCACAGGCACAGAAAGACTCCCCTAGCTTAAGCGTGAGAGGTATAAGACTTTACACCCTGGTTACAGGGCAGTCATTTTGCCGGGCGTGTCAAAGTGACCTGTGGCTTAATTTGCATGGCAAAGGAGACCGAAACCCTCCTTACAGGGTGGTCCTTAAGCCAGGGGCCTTCCAATGGGCCAGAGCGAAAAGCGCTGTAAAGGAGAGACCTCCGTTCCCTCGGAAGTGGGTGGTCTCGTTGCCCAGCGAGTGCCAACGGCCCAAGAGGAGTTAGAAAGGGGAGACCTGCACCCTTCTGACAGGGAGAGGTCAACGGCCCGGGGCATTTTAAAGGCTAGGTCCTAAGGAGCTCAAACTCACAGAGACCTCAACCCGTTTTAAAGGGGGCTCGCTCCTCCTCAGCTATGGAAGGGACCCATAAAGCATTTTGGTTGGCAAGGAATGGACCGTGATCCTTGTTTACAGGGAGGTCCTTTTACCGGGCACCTGAAGGGGGATTAAGCCTGTGAGGAGAAGTGTCGAACCCGATCCCTCGGTACAGGGGTGCGGTGTGTGCTGTGTGTGCGGTGTGTGCAGCCGTTGGCCGTGGCTTTTTCTTCCCTTTTCCTGCAGTTTCTTTGGTGCTTGTGTCGTCTTGTCCATTTTGTCCTTTGAGTTGCTAGAAAGAGAGAGGTGAAGCGGGTTAGCTGTGGCTCAGTAGAGAGCACGTGTACAAGGTAGATTCAGATGACATTGGCAAGGTACTCGGCCCTGCCGGAAATTACCCTAATGCCTACTTTTCGGCACCGATCTCTTTCAGAGCGCAGGAGGGCTTGCGGCAGAAGGCGGGTCCAGGTGGATGCAGAGGACGCGGGCTTTGACTTGGCTGAGTGCGTGAGTGAGGAGGGCACGGGACAGCTAGTAGGACAAACCCTGAACCCTCTCATGAGGCTGGTTTCTAGAACTATCTTCCAAATGGCAGTGTTACCTTGTGAAAGGCAGAGAAAGACCCACACCCTAGTTAGAGGGAGCTCACTTTGGACCTTGGCGTGAAGAGGGCCGATGCAGAGAGGAGAAAAGGGAAAGCGACCTGAACCCTGATTACAGGGCAGTCACCCCCACCTCTCCTGTTCATTTCCAGACTTTGCGACGTTTGCTTGGTTGGGCCATTTCTTGGCTTTTTTGAGAAAAGGGGCGAATTTTCCACGGCCTCCGCCATCCCCTTACAGCCGCCCCTTCGCCACACCATGTTCCATCTGACCGCGATAGGTCCCAAGTAAGATTTCACTTCAAATCTCAAAAAATCCAAGTAGAAATCATTCTGTGGGAATTTACTGTGACTAATAGAAACAGAACCTCAATCCTTCTGATGGGGTAGGGGGATGGGGAATCTCTCAGCCACAGGTTCTAAAAGATTCCCCTTGTTTAGGTGTGGCTCATTACACATCAGGATTACAAAGTAATCTCCCCGTATGGAAATTACCCTAATTCCTAGTTTTCAGCACGTGTGTGTTTCAGAAGTTAGGAGAGCTTTCACGAGAACTCAGCACCTTCTTCCTAGTCGGCACAAACTGCTTGAGGTTTCCTGCTTAGCGTCTTTTTCTTGGTAAACTCAAGCCTGCACACACCTTTGCCCCCTAGGAGTATTTGTCTAGTAAGTGCAAGCTGCTTTAGGAGTTTCCTACCCAGTACTTTTTGTAATATCAGTAGTACAGTCTGTTCCCCTTTCCTTTCCATGTCTCTTCTCCAGTAAGGGTATCATCTACAGGGTTACCTCCTGCCCAGTCCTTGAGGTTGGCTTCCGTGGTTTTTGACCCATCGCCTTCTGCCCAATCAACAGGAGCTGCCTCAGTGATTTTTCTGCCCAGCACCTCCTGCCCAATCAGCAAAACACACCTCTGGGCTTCCCTCCCAACACTGCCTACCCAGTCAGCGCCAACCCCCTCAGTGACTTTTCCCACCCAACACCTCCTGCCCTGTCAGCAAAACCCACCTCTGGGCTTTCTCTCCCAACACCTCCTACCCACTCAACACGAGCCACCTCAGTGATTTTCCCACTCCTGCCCAGTCAGTGCCAGCCCCTGAAAGATTTTCCCATCCAGCGCTTTCCCTCCCAACTCCTCCTACCCAGTCAGCGCCAACCCCCTCAGTGACTTTTCCCGCCCTGCGCCTCCTACCCTGTCAGCACGAGCTGCCTCAGTGATTTTCCTGCCCAGCACCTCCTGCCCAATCAGCAAAACCCACCTCAGGGCTTTCCCGCCCAGCGCTTCCTACCTAGTCAGCACCAGCCCCCTCAGTGATTTTCTAGCCCAACACCTCCCACCCAGTCAGCGAAACCCACCTCTGGGCTTTCCCTCCCAACACCTCCTACCCAGTCAGCGCCAATCCCCTCAGTGACTTTTCCCGCCCTGTGCCTCGTACCCTGTCAGCGCGAGCTGCCTCAGTGATTTTCCTGCCCAGCACCTCCTGCCCAATCAGCAAAACCCACCTCAGGGCTTTCCCGCCCAGCGCTTCCTACCTAGTCAGCACCAGCCCCCTCAGTGATTTTCTAACCCAACACCTCCCACCCAGTCAGCGAAACCCACCTCTGGGCTTTCCCTCCCAACACCTCCTACCCAGTCAGCGCCAATCCCCTCAGTGACTTTTCCCGCCCTGTGCCTCGTACCCTGTCAGCGCGAGCTGCCTCAGTGATTTTCCTGCCCAGCACCTCCTGCCCAATCAGCAAAACCCACCTCAGGGCTTTCCCGCCCAGCGCTTCCTACCTAGTCAGCACGACCCCCCTCAGTGATTTTCCAGCCCAACACCTCCCACCCAGTCAGCGAAACCCACCTCTGGGCTTTCCCTCCCAACACCTCCTACCCAGTCAGCGCCAATCCCCTCAGTGACTTTTCCCGCCCTGTGCCTCGTACCCTGTCAGCGCGAGCTGCCTCAGTGATTTTCCTGCCCAGCACCTCCTGCCCAATCAGCAAAACCCATCTCAGGGCTTTCCCGCCCAGCGCTTCCTACCTAGTCAGCACGACCCCCCTCAGTGATTTTCCAGCCCAACACCTCCCACCCAGTCAGCGAAACCCACCTCTGGCCTTTCCCTCCCAACACCTCCTACCCAGTCAGCGCCAATCCCCTCAGTGACTTTTCCCGCCCTGTGCCTCGTACCCTGTCAGCGCGAGCTGCCTCAGTGATTTTCCTGCCCAGCACCTCCTGCCCAATCAGCAAAACCCACCTCAGGGCTTTCCCGCCCAGCGCTTCCTACCTAGTCAGCATGAGCCCCCTCAGTGATTTTCCAGCCCAACACCTCCCACCCAGTCAGCGAAACCCACCTCTGGGCTTTCCCTCCTACCCTGTCAG
>NW_027054716.1:0-10196 GCF_011386835.1 Chrysemys picta bellii | reverse complement strand
ACCAAGGACAGAATTTGAAGAGCAAACCTGGCTCCTCCCACCGGGAGGGATTGGAGTGTTTTGTCCCTTGTGACGGGTTGGATCACAGAAAGCCCCTTGGGAGCTGCCAACCGATGTGCCAAGACTACTTCTGCCCCTGCTTTCCTGCCCTGGCAGCTCGGGACCCCAGCACCCTGTCTTGTTCAGCCAGACACGCCCGTCTGCTCCAACACAGACCCAGGGTCTGAATTACTTGCCCAAAGCTGCAGGCTCAACCTGAAAGCAGCTCACAGAAGTTCAGGTTCAGCCGTTTGTCCTCTATGACCCTAAATCCTTTTCATAGTCCCTGCTTTCCAGGCTACGGTTCCCTAGGCTCTAGGTGTGGCCACCAGCCTCCGTTCCCAGCTATAGGGCCTGGCTTTTGGCTGTATTAAACTGCATTTGTTTTACTAATTCCAGTTTACCAAACCATCCAGGCTGCTCTGTACAACTCCCCGTCATTAACATTATTTACCACTCCTCCAAGCTGTGCTAGCCACAGACTTTATCAGCAGTGATTTTATATTTACTTCCAGATGGTTAATTACAAAGTTGAATAGTGAGGGGGCTACAGCCAATCCCTGTGGTGCCTCGTTAACAGCTCCCCCATTCAGTGATGATGCCCCATGGACAGGTACAAGGTCAGACTTGGGGTCACCCAGCAGAAGGGGAGCAGGGGGGTTATTTTACTGTTTTATAATGCACCTAATTTTTTTTATTCACAGGCTAAACCTATAGTGTCTGTCACTCTTGTACCTGGGCCCTTCTGGGACAATTCTCGTCTCATTTACACTGGAGCCAATCCAAAGTGAATCCAGGCCATCCCTCCCAGCCTGCCCATGACTGCTGTCTGTGGAGATCTAGCCCAGGGAACAGCCTCACTCCGCCATGGTTGGGCTGGTTTCCCGATTTCTTTGCTTCTGCGGAAACACTCCCAATGGCCTTTCCCTTTCCCTGTCCTGCACATGCTGCCCTGGCTGGGCAGATCCCGTCTGTCCAGGGCTTGCCCCGTCACCTGCCACCTGTGCACTCAGGGGATTCAGAGCTCGCCAGTAATCCAACAAATCCCCTTCTTTTATTAGCATTGGGTATAGGCCCCACTCAGGGACCAGCCCCATTGTGCCAGGTGCCATCCACATACAGAACAAACAGACACTCTCTGTCCCACAGAGCTGCCATCTGCCTGCTTCCCGTCTCCCGGCAGGACCCGCTCTTTGCTACGGCTTGGACCTGCTTCCACTGCTCCCTGGGGGATTGGCAGTTTCACTGGCTCAGGCTGCGCTGCCCCTTGCTGCCTCATCCGAGCCAGCTCAGACACTGCCTGGGGATCTTCTGAAAGGTCTTTGTGTGAAATCCCAACGATTAGATGTGTCGCTTTGTTTCCCCCCCCCATTGTTATTTGTTTGTACTGCCACTGGCTGCACAGCGTCAGTCTGAGCCCGGGGCCCCATTCTGCTAGGCACTGCCCAGCCACACAAAGCTCTCCCTGCCCCAAAGAGCTTCCCCTGAGTCATCGTATCGACCCCACAGGCCCAACGCTCTGCTCCTTCCCACAGGGCCTTCCAACATTTTCAACGTGTTTCTGGGCCTCCGAACCTTTTCATAAAATCACCTCTCTGGGTGAGTTACGGCTTTGCTCCTCCCCCACCCACTGGGAGCGTCCTGAATGCAGCCAAACAGCTGTTTGTTGTGGCAGGCAGAAGGCCCTGGGAGGGAGGGGGCGGAGTTGGTTAGCGGGAGATGGGCTGGGGGGAGGGTAGAGCTCGGCTGGCAGTGGGTGCTAAGCACCCGCTTATTTTTCCCCCGTGGGTGCTTCAGTCCTGGAGCACCCATGCAGTCAGCACCTATGATCCCCTCCCCCAAATCAAAATTCCTAGAGATTTTGGGTGCATCTCTCAATGCTGTAAATGTTCCTAGCTTCTGTGGGTGCGTGTCTCTCTGGGTGGGTGTCCAGGTGTGTTTCTGTATCAGTTTATTGTGATGTCACGTATCCCAACAGCAAAGAATGTTCTGCTTCAGCATTCTTGCCCTGCCTTCAGTCTGCCAACTGGCTTGGTTGACAGCGGCTGGTGACCCAAGGAGCTGCTGATAGACGCGTACTATCCATCTGTCAACAACTTCTTGAATCAGCTATTTCCACACGTTTTCGAAAGAAGATCAGTTTTTACAGAAGGTAATTCCCAGATTCCCAGGCGCTGATTGGTGGGGCTGCTGGTGGGCGGGAGGTGCTGGGGGCTGGAGGGGGTTAGTGGATGGGGGCTGCTGACATATTCCTGTGGCTCTTTGGCAATGTTCATTGGTAAATTCTGGCTCCTTCTCAGGCTCAGTTTGGCCACCCCTGTCCTAGGGACTGGTGGGGGCCAGCGTTGCAACAGTCAGTTCTCAACGTCCCGTTTTGATTTGAATGTGGGCATCTTTCAGTTCCCCGTCTGCGTCAGCCTTCCACGTTCTCTGGAGACAGATTTCCATTATTTGATCTTTCAGCAGATGAGTATGGGTGAATTTCCATGGATAAAACCTAAAGGGAAGATAACAAAACTCATGTAAAATTTAGATTGATATCTCCATAAATAGTATTTCCCTTGGAGTTGCCCCTAAAGTAATGCACATTGGAAAAAATAACCCCAACTATACATACAATATGATGGGGGCTAATTTAGCTACAACAAGTCAGGAAAAAGATCTTGGAGTCATTGTGGATAGTTCTTTGAAGATGTCCATGCAGTGTGCAGAAGCGGTCAAAAAAGCAAACAGGATGTTAGGAATCATTAAAAAGGGGATAGAGAATAAGACGGAGAATATATTATTGCCCTTACATAAATCAATGGTACGCCCGCATCTCGAATACTGCGTACAGATGTGGTCTCCTCATCTCAAAAAAGATATACTGGCACTGGAAAAAGTTCAGAGAAGGGCAACTAAAATGATTAGGGGTTTGGAACGGGTCCCATATGAGGAGAGATTAAAGACTCTTCAGCTTGGAAAAGAGGAGACTAAGGGGGAATATGATAGAGGTATATAAAATCATGAGTGATGTGGAGAAAGTGGATAAGGAAAAGTTATTTACTTATTCCCATAATACAAGAACTAGGGGTCACCAAATGAAATTAATAGGCAGCAGGTTTAAAACAAATAAAAGGAAATTCTTCTTCACACAGTGCATAGTCAACTTGTGGAACTCCTTACTTGAGGAGGTTGTGAAGGCTAGGACTATAACAGCGTTTAAAAGAGAACGGGATCAATTCAAGGTGGTTAAGTCCATTAATGGCTATTAGCCAGGATGGGTAAGGAATGGTGTCCCTAGCCTCTGTTTGTCAGAGGGTGGAGATGGATGGCAGGAGAGAGATCACTTGATCATTGCCTGTTAGGTTCACTCCCTCTGGGGCACCTGGCATTGGCCACTGTCAGTAGACAGTATACTGGACTAGATGGACCTTTGGTCTGACCCGGTACGGCCGTTCATATGTTATGTTATGTTCTAATTCACTCATTGCCTTCAAGTTGTGAATCTAAACCTTTTGTCTCATGTAATGATTGGCTAATGTATGTGTACATACCAGATCCATGGGGTGAGAGTCAGGCTAGGAAATGTAGCCAGCGACTGTGCTAGGATGGGAGGAATTACAGATCTGGTGGATGGAAGTTTCCTGTTAGAGAACAAAAGGGGAGAACCTGTGATGTGCTCTGTCCAAGGAAGGTTATGAGAAAGAGGGAACAGGGATCCTGGTGCCTCTCCCCAAGGAAACCTCAGACAAAACATCTCCTCTTGGAGAGGAGCAGCAACCTTCACACTAGCAGTTACAGCCAACTTTAGGTTCATAAATTCATAGTTTCAAAGGCTCTAAGGCCAGCCCTGATCATCTAGTCTGACCCCCTGCATAACTCAGGCCCTAGAACGTCCCCAGAAGAATTCCTGTTTCACCATGGTCCCATGTGTCTTCACCTTCAGCTGGGGGTAGAGTTCAGGGGTAGAGTGTTTGACTGCAGATCGAGTGGTCCTTGGTTCACATCCTAGTGCCCCCTTTGAAGTCTTTGTTAATAAGCAGCAGGTTTCACACAAACAAAAGGAAGTATTTTTTCAAACAACGCACAGTTAACTAGTGGAACTCTTTGCCGGAGGACGTTGTGAAGGCCAAGACTATAACAGATTTCAAAAATGACCTTGATACATTTATGCAGGAGAGGTCTATTAATGGCTATTAGCCTGGATGGTTGGGGATGGTGTCCCTAACTTCTGTTTGCGACGAGCCGGAAATGAGCAACAGGAATGGATCACTTGATGATTCCTGTTCATTCATAGAATATCAGGGTTGGAAGGGACCTCAGAAGGTCATCTAGTCCAACCCCCTGCTCAAAGCAGAACCAATCCCCAGACAGATTTTTATTCCAGTTCCCTAAATGGCCCCCTCAAGGATTGAACTCATAACCCTAGGTTTAGCAGGCCAATGCACAAACCACTGAGCTATCCCTCCCCCCCAGGTTGAATAACTGAATGACATAATTCCCCTCACCCCCGATGTCCGTCACTGAGTCCGGTAATTTTGTTAAGTGTCTGCCATGCAACATGGTGGTGCCTACCCCTGTCCCAGGCTGTGGGAGGGACTGTGAGCATGATTAAAGGGAGGCTAACAATGGCACATATATGTTGCGGGTTCTCATTCCACACCTCTGTCTGAAGTGGCCTTGTGCCGCTGAATTGGGGAGGGTTGGGGGCTCATAACTGGCAAAGGACAGGGCACTAATTTGTAAGGTCTGAGGCCTTTTTTGACAGTAAGCAGCAGCAGCCAAGAACCAGGAAACAGAGTCACATCCTCACATTCCCTCTAAAGTATATCAAAACAATGTATCATTGGACTGTTAAGAAAGCGCCCCTGTCCTAATAGTCCCCACCATCACCAGAGCTTAAGATCTTGAAAGAAAACTTTGTTTGACAGTGTTCTGTCTGGCGATACGGTTGCCAACTTTTTATTGGCACAAAACCAAACAACCTAGTCCCACCCCTTCCTGAGGCCCCGCCCCACCCCTTCCCAGAGGCCCTGCCCCCACTCGCTATATTCCCCCTACCTCAGTCGTTCGCTCTCCCCCACGCTCATTTTCACTGGGCTGGGTCAGGGGGTTTGGGCTCTAAGTGGGGGTTTGGGCTCCAGGTGTAGAAGGGGGCTGTGGGCTGGGGCAGGTAGTTGGGGTGTAGGAGGGGACTCCAGGCTGGGGGGTGGGGTTGAGGGATTCAGAAAATGGGAGGGGGCTGCAGGTTGAGGCAGGGGGCTGGGGTGCAGGAGGGGGGTGAGGGCTCTGGGGTGGGCCCAGGGATGAGGGGTTGGGGTGCAGGAGGGTGCTCCAGGTTTGGGGGGGACTCAGGGTGGGGACCCTGGGGCAGGGGGTTCGGGTTGGGGCTGGATGGCTCCTGGTCAGTGGCACTAAGGCAGGCTGTCTGGTGCCTGGCTGTCCTGAGGCACCGTTCTGTGCCCCAGAAGCGGCCAGCAGGTCAGGCTCCTAGGCCGGGGGGGGGGGGGGGGGGAGGTACTTGTGGGCTAGAGCAGCACGAGCGGCACGGTGCCCTGCAGAGCCTCCTGCCCCTCTCCCTGGCCCCCGCCCAGGAACTGGATCTGTTGGCTGCTTCTAGGGCACAGCACAGTGTCCTGCCTGTCCTGAGGCACTGCGCTGTGCCCCAGAAGTGGCCAGCAGGTCCAGCTTCTGGGGCCGGGGGAGGAAGGCTCCACAGTGCACCGTGCGTGCTGCTCTCACCTGCAAACACCACCCCCCGGCTCCCGAGAGTGCAGAGCTGGTGCGCAGTGTGGGGGTAGCGCGCAGAACCCTGTGCCCTGCCCCCCGCCTAGGAGCCAGACCTGCTGGCTGGTTCCGGGGCGCAGTGTGGTGCCCCAGGACAGGTAAGGACTAGGCTGCCTCGGCTCTGCTGCACCGCCGACTGGACTTTTAACGGCCCGGTCAGCTGTGCTGACCAGCACTGCCAGGGTCCCTTTTCGACTCGGCGTTCCGGTCAAAAACCGGGCACCTAGTCACCCTATCTGGTGAGAAATCACTTATCAACATTCAGGATTGTTCAATCTATTCTTCTATTGTTTTGCCTTTATGATCCCTACTTCTCTATTGTTTAGCTCTGTGGTTTCTGTCTGATTCTTTGTTTTTGTCTGTTGCATAACTAATGCAAGATTAAATCAACGAAGGTGGTGGGAGATGACTGGTGAAAGAATTGTTTGGAATGGGCTAGGATTGGTGAAAACCACTCTTTTGTCATACTTTAGTTTACAATGATTGGGTCAGGTATTGCTAAGCAGGACTCAAGTTTCACTATATAAACTGGGGTCCAAAAGGAAGGAAGTTCTTTGGACGCTAACTCCCGGGCACAGCCCAAGATCAGAGCTGCCAGACCTCAGCACCCTGCCAGCCCTCAATGCAGCAGCTGGAGCCCCAGATGACCTGACTCTGACTGGCTCCCAGGAAAAGTCCGTCTGCCTTATTGGGAGTGGTGAGCATTGTCTGCTTCCACTGCGTATTCAGGTTTGGTAACTGTTCATAAATAGAGGTTAGGATATCACTGTGTAAGGCTCTTTCACTGGTAAAAGGCCCCACAAACCTGCAGAAAATTACACCCTGAGCGCTAAGAACTGGGTAAGGTGAGTACTTAAATTAACGAGGTTATACCCTGAGGCCTAGGAACTGGTTAAGCGTGGGGGGGCTAAATTAACCGGGATATGCTTTGAACCCATGGAACGGTAAAGGTGGGTGCCCTAGAGCATGCGGGTAACAAATCAGTAACAAGGGCTGTGATGTGTGCTAGACAGCAGACATGGGAGATCCCCCCACCCACTCCAGCTTGGGCCCAGCCTCTGGGAATGAAGCCTGGTTTATGGTGGTTTGCCCTATTATAGGGCCTGAGCGTGATCATGAATAGTCATGCTAATGCTCAGCCTCCCATGCCCAAATCTAACTTCCTCACCCTCATAATACTGGGGAGCACTTATCCTATAGGTGGGGCCCTACCAAATCCACAGTCTACACCAGGGCATAGGTCAGCTTAACTATGTTGCTCAGGGGGGTGGATTTTTCACACCTCTGAGCGATGTAGTGGGGTCAATCTAACTGGCCTCTGTCATTCCCAGGTAAGAGCTGCTGTGTCTCTCCAAAGGCTCCCATCCCAGCCTCCTGTCACCTCCTGGCCCATCGTCCTCCAGCAGCACAGTTATCGTTATCAACCAAACACCAAATCTCATCCCAGAAGGATATTGACTTTGTTTCCCACGAAGCAATGCTGGCTGGTGCAAATTCCCTTTCTATCCTTTAATTCTTTATTCTTGGCGCCCTATATGAAGCATTCCCATGATTCTGCCCAGGGTCAATGTCAGAGGAAATGGGGAGACACACTGAGCCACTGGCATGGCGAGGGGGGGGGGGGAGGATGAGAACCCTGATATTGAGGTGAGGGGACAATAGAAGCACATACAGATTTTGCCCAGGATTGGTGTCAGGTGCCAGCCTATACTTCCCCAGACCATCCCATTTACCCTTTGTAAATACAGACACAACCTTGACTTTCCCCCCATCCTATGGAACTTCCCCAGGGTTCCAAGTTTTGTTAAAAATCTACATCAATTGCTGAGAGAGCTCTCGGCCAGTTCTTTTAAGACTCTTGGGTGCAAGTTATCTGTTCCTGATTTATTCCAAAGGGAGTGTACAGCAAGCACATGACTATCGCTGGTCAAAATATTTCAGACAGAACAGTTTTCCTTAGGAAAAGGCTGATTAAAAAAAATCTAAAGGTTTCAAGGGAATACATCAATTTTGTGTAATTTTCTGATGAAAAATTATCAGAACAATTTGTTTAGATTGAAACGTTTAGTTATGACATTATTTTTTTACATCTGACGAAGTGGGCATTCACCCACGAAAGCTTATGCTCCAATACATCTGTTACTCTTAAAAGTGCCACAGGACTCGCTTTTGCTTTTTACAGATCCAGACTAACACAGCTACCTCTCTGATACTTTTTTTTACTTTTGTTATATTATATTACTGCGTCTAATATACAAGAAAACATCTAGACTTTGATATTGTATGATATTATATTATATTAAACATAAAAGTCAAACTGCTAAAGCTGAAATGGAAACATTTCAGCTCCCCAGAATAATCCATCTGAACTCGGCCTCCATCTCCCCTTGCACCCCAGAATCACCCCTCCCCAGCTCTGGCCCCATCTTCCCCTCTACCCCCAGAATCACCCTCACAGCTTGTGGCTCCATCTCTCCCTGAACCCCCAGAATCATCCCTCCCAGCTCCGGGCTCCATCTCCCCCTGAACCCCCAGAATCACCTCTCCCAGCTCGGACTCCATCTCCCCCCTCAGCCCCTCAGAATCACCCCTCTCAGCTCAGGCTCCATCTCCCCCTGAACCCCCAGAATCACCTCTCCCAGCTCGGACTCCATCTTCCCCCTGAACCCCCAAAATCACCCTCTCCCAGCTTGGGGATGCATGTCCCCCTGGACCTCCAGAATCACCCCTTCCAGCTCGGGGCTCCATCTCCCTCTGCACCCCTAGAAACACCCCTTCCAGCTCTGGGCTGCATCTCCCCCTGCATCCCCGGTTCTGAGGCAGTGGCTCTAGGTAACCCTCTGATACCAGCAGACACAAGGGGTCCCTGCTGTGCTCTTCACGGCTAGTGGTGCGGGGCAGGACCAAGATGCTCCCCCCTTTCCTCCAGGCCGGTTACTCACTTGTTCACATGATCCACGATCTCTTTGAGCGTGGCTGGGTTGATGCTCCCGACAGTATCTGGCCTGAAGCAGAGGAGAAGGGGCAGCAGAAGGAGTCCAGCCCTAGGCATCCATCCCGGCACCTGAACAGGACCCCACAACATCAGCACCCCTGAGTCTGGGCACAGACCTAGAGCCCCCAACTCACATCTCCTGTCCCTGGCCCCTGCTGTGCTACCGACAGGAGAGGGGGCAGTGGGACCCCTTGGGGCAGGAGGGAGTCACTGGTGTTACCATGGGGCAGGAGGAGGTGAAGGTGTAGGGGGGCTCCCCAGAATTTCTATGGGGCAGGACGAGATGGAGCAGGGGGGACTCACCAGGGTTTCCATGGGGCAGGAGCAGGAGGTGCCGTCACTCACTGACAGAGGCTCACACCAGATCCCCAGTGATGGGCTCTCAGCCCCTCTCTTTATAACCACATTCCCCATCCCTGCCCTGCACTGGGGGTGGGGCCATTTCGACTCCTGCTGACCCCGTGCCCAGCACAGGGCGGTGGCACCAGATAGCACTCAGCTGCTTCCTGCTTCATTCAATGTTGATTTTAAGGAATCTCCATGGGGCTGAGCCAGGAGGGGTGGAGGAGACAGCAGCAGGGACCCCCCACTCCAGCATGGCAGGGGTCACCACGGTACTATCCCCAGCTCCCAGGCTGTAGGTGGTGGGGCTGGTGAAGCCTCCCCAAAGCAGTGGGTCGGGAGACAGTGCCCCTGCCCCACTTAAATGCAGGGGGCAGATCCCCCCTCACGTTGACATGCTCAGGCTCTCAGCAGACTCAGGCAGCGTCGCTGTGTCGGTCATACCCTGAGGAGTACCCCAGTCTGGGAGTGATCTGCCCAGGGAAGCTCTGTTTCCAAATGCCTCATTCTGGCTAACATTGGCTCACTAGGGGATTCGTGGGCTGTGACAGACATGGTGCCCTGTGCTCTGGCTGGTTAGAAGCACTGGGGAGGAGCAGCAGTGCCCAGCAGGGGGCACCACATGGCACTGGCTGACATTCCATCCTGGCTCTGCTGGGCAGCCGCTGGCAGTGGTCCCCATACACTGACCCCTCTGTGGGACACACATGGGCCGAGCCCCTCCTCCTTTGGGACGGACCCCAGCCTGCCTGAGGACGGGGGGTGAGGGTGGAGGGGAGCGGTCCCGCAGAAAACAGCTTGTGTGGGTGGCCACGGACCAGGCAGGAAGGGACGGGGTGTCCCGGCCCCACAGAGTGGGTGCTACACCCCAGCTTTTAACCAGTGTCTTGGAGTAGCCCCTGCCTGTGACCTTGCTCGAACTGGGGTCTCTGCTCAGCTCCCCTGCTGAGAGGTGGGGGACACCTCCTTCCTCTGGGTGGCTGGTTCCGGGGAGGGAGGAGGCAGGGGATGTGCTTCTCATTACGCTTCCCATTGTTTCTCTGGGACTGTG
>NW_027054715.1:0-10212 GCF_011386835.1 Chrysemys picta bellii | reverse complement strand
TCCTTTTCTCACCCCTGGCGCACCCTGCCAGCCGACCTTAGTGAGTCTTCTGTGGCTCAGGCCTCTGGCTGCGTCCCAAAGTCCAAATGAACCCCTTCTGGGGTAGTCAAGAACAATCCCATTGCCCTCACTAGGGTCTCCAGCCCCAACTCTGGGTCCTTGAAATTCTGCCCTTTGTTCAAGCTCTCCATAAGCACTGTCCCCTCCATGGGGCTTATGCCACTGTAGATGGTGGGGGAACCAGGGCCTGCCCATAACTCTGGGTTCCAAACCATGGACCCTGGAAACAGTAGCTAGGCACTGCTTGATTTCAGTTCATTTTTGCTTCTTCCTACCGGCCACTTTTAGCTTCACTCTCACCTCCGGGTTAAAGTTCTTAGGACCCTCTTCCTGCAAATCCAGCTTAAGCAAATGCTGCCAGAATCAAACTCTGGCTATCCCCTGAATTTCTGTGGCCAGAGAGCAGCCCCCTTTCTTGCCCCTCCAGGTCCTGCCAGGAACTGACCTGCTAAGGCCCTGCAGCTCCTTTGAGCTGAACCTGATGGGCTCTGATTGGCTGCTTTCGTGAGTCCTCTCTAGTCAGACCCAGATTTGTGGCTGTTTTCCTGGGGCAGGGTGTAGTAGGACCACGGGGCCTCTTGTAAGGAGCCTCAAAGCCCAGGTACAGCCCATCACAGGCACAGATCGATCGTTTTTCTTAGAACCTGATGAGCCCCTAAGATAGTTGCTTAGCATAAGTGGGAAATATGATGCAGATGTTAGAGGAAGGCTGTGGAAAGGGCGGATGGTCCAGCTGTTATCACACTAGCCCAGGACTTAGGAGACCCAGGTTCAATTTCCTGCTCTCTCAAAGACCTTGGGCAAGTCACTTAGCCCTTCTGTGCATCAGCTCCCTGCCTGTAAAATAGGAATCATCGTGCTTCCCTACCTCCCAGGAGTGTCGTGGGGATACAGACATTAAAGAGTTTTGAGGTACTCAGATACTACAGTAATGAGAACCTAAGACAGATGTGAATGTATTTGTATGTTGCTTGTTTTATAGTATTAGGACACTAGGTTCATTCAGAAGATCTGCTGAGCTAAACCAAAATCAGGAGCTGTTGGTTAGTATCAGCACTAGGACTTGGCAGAAGAGGTCCAGGAATTCAAACTCTGTCTGTATCTCTCTCAGCCAGCACCAGTGGTTGTGTAGCTAGCATAGGCAATGACAGCAATAAAAATATCAGAGAGAGAATGACTCAGAAAGGTGTAATGAAATTCCCTGTGAGGTTTCCATATAAAGGAGGACCCATTCTACTATCTAAAATGACAATTACTCCTATGAACTGAACTGTACAACTCCCGAAAGAAAAGCAAACATGAGACAACAGTCTAATGGTGAAACCGCTCTTCAGAACCCTGTGTCTTACCTGGGCAAGGAAAGCTGTGCTGGTGACTCGGAGGTTTTCTGTTGGGGAATTCACCCAGGGGAGGAGGCTCTGTAAGATCTCAGGTGTTATTAGTTCAGCTCTTAGCAGAACACTGGAAGACAAAATAAACCGCTTATGGGGTAGATTGCACACTTCAAACACTCAGCTGCTCTGAGCATACAGCACTGATATCTAAGAATGGGAGTTGTGTGTTTCCACCCAGGGCACCCCCCACAAAGCCATAAACTGGAGGTTCCCTCTCAGCCACTCTATTTGCTACTGATTCCCAAGACTAAAATCATGCCTCCTAGATCTCTTACCTCACCAGCAGACACACTCCCTCATGGTGAGTCTTGGGGTTTTCAAGCAGACTCTGTGTTCTCTGCTCCCTGAGCGCTCTCCCCAGTCTCTCATTCCCAGCTCTGAAAAGCACAGCCTCTAATGCTTGGATAGAAAGCCTGGGGAAAGAGAGGCACAGAACTGCAGCAATCAGTAGGAAGGTGCAGCCTGAACAGAGTCAGGAAGCCCCAGTTACTTGTCAGGTCTGCTGTTCATCGACAGTTCATCCATTGGCAATATCCTGGACACCAGTGTCCCTGGAAGGACTTGATGCCGGGAGGTAAGTTTCAGTCTCATACATCTCATATGACTAGTTTTGCTAGGGACAAAATTTTGCAGTCATTTTTTCCTTTCTGCAAGGAGTATGGGCACTAGCAGAGTACAGTGATATGGAAAAGATACATGATCAGGACCCAAACACTGGGGGCATAGTGTGGTGATTACTAATGGACATTTTGGGGTCATATCTCCTGATATGATGTGACAGAGTGCTGAAGGTTTGCACTTGAGTCAGCACTCTGGTCACTATTAGTACTAATTTGGTTCCTCACAGAAGGCCTAATTGGACAGAGGTGTACCTGATTACGAGGTCAGATTGGGGCTAGTGAGTCAAGGAACCAATCATTCCATTAACAGGGAAACTGTATAAAAGGACATGGGCAGGAGCTCTTTGAGGGGAACAGACAGAGAAAGAAACTTGGGTGACCAGATGTCCCGATATTTGGGGCTTTATCTTATACGGGTAGCTGTTACCCCCCACCGCCTGTCCTGATTTTTCACACTTGCTGTCTGGTCACGCTAGGAGAAACAGAAAGACAAAAAGCTAGGAGAGCCTGACAAAGCGAGGTCTCTGAGTGGAAACACCTTACCCCCCCACTTTTGGAGAAGAGTTTAGAAAGTTGAGGTACAATATAAAGGTGCTATGTATTGGTAGGGGGATTAAATAGACTATATGTTGGTGCTTACAAGCAAGAAAGTCTCAACGCAGTCTGTGTTTATGGAAGATGTGGGGGTGCAACACCCCTCTCTGTCACAGCTGGGGGCTCATCAGGGATTTCCCTGTTATCTATGCAAATGGAGAGCCTGTTGGAGAAGCCGGTGTAGAGGTTTTGGCACTCCGGGTGATGGAAGGAACACTGAAATGGATGGTGAAGCAGCAAAGAGAAGTGTAGAACAGGGGTTCTCAACCTTTCTGTTTCTGAGCCTCCCCCCACCCTCAACATGCTACAAATACTCCATGGCCCAGTTCCAGGCCTCTGCCCTGCCAGGCATCAGAGTTTGGGGCTCCTGGCTCTGGTTTTTAACCTCATGGGGTGCAGAGGCTCGGGGCTTTAGTGCAGGTGCTGGGCCTCAGGGCTCCAGCGTGGCTGGGCTCAGAGCTTCAGCTTTCTTCTCTAAGCCCCAGCTAGTCTAATGCCAGCCCTGCTTAGCGGACTCCCTAAAACCGGCCTGATTGAGAACTGCTGGTGTAGAAGACCCTACAGACCTTCCAACAATCCCACCATGCAGAAAAACAGCCTTTGCTTGCCTGGTAGGTTTAACAGCAAAAGAGCCTTCAGGAATTTATACAGGAGCAAGCCCAGGTGTGGCAACAACTCCTCCAAAGTCTGGCCAGTCCTGTGACAGGAAATGGAAACCAGGCACAGGAGATCAGACTCTGTAAAATGGGACCTGCGAACAACCCTGATTTGTTTTTGGTTACTCTTAAAGGAGCAGCAGTGAGACCTCATAGGGACAGAACAATGTGGGGCCTTCAGCTGACACCCTATTTAACCGGGGAAGCACATATATGGGTCTTAGTGATTAGCAGGCAAGAGATTATGACATGATTAAGGCAGCCATGCTGGACTAGGTGGGGCCTGTCCACAGAAAAGTACTGCCAGAAATGGAGAGTTGAAAGATGGATTGAGGGATTATGCCTCTGTGCATTTGGACAGAAATTAAAAGATTGGGCCACTCATTGGTAAGGCCAGATACTCAAACTGTGGGGGAGATCATGGACTGCATGATTCTGGAAGTTTCTTCAGAGTCTCCCTGAGCATACCCGAGCATGGGTTCTGTGGCGCCAGCCAGTTAATCTGGACCCCACAGTTAAAGTTACAGAGGAATTTGCAGAGGCGGACATTCCCAGAGTGAGTCAGTGGTTTAAGGGACTAGATTTGAGAAGGACCAGAATGCCTCCAGCTGGGAAGGGCAGCAAGAAGAAGAGGGAGGCGCCTCAAGGAACTGTAGTGGGAGCTTGTCCTACAATGTGCTACCGAAATAGACGTGAAGGACATCTAAAAAAAGACTGTCCTAAAATGGACTGTGGGTTTGCACAGTTTTGTGGCTGGGATAAGACTCCCAGGCAGGGAAGAAAAAAGAAAGTACCTACCATATCAGTATGGGTAGGGAGGAGCCACCAAAGGGACTAATGGACACAGCTTCATCCTGTTTGTTAATCGGGCAGGAGTTAGTGAAACCCCACTGGAGACTTCCCAGAGGTAGGATCAAAACTGAATATGTATATGGGGACAATAAATTCTGCCCAATGGCAGAGGTGACTCTGGAAATCAAGGGGAAGTTTAGGCAGAAACATGTAGGGGTAGTGGATGGATTGCCCCACTGCCTTCTACTGGGCATGGACTAGCATCCCTTTCTAACAGGGACACCAAGGCATGTATGGAGGCTCAGGAGGGTGGAAACAAAACCTGAAGGGCCAGGTAAAGAGGAAATATATGTAAAGGGGCTGGAGGAACCTAGACATGAAAGTACAAGCCACAGAGAAGGTGAGGATGCGGAAGTCCCCTGAGAGACAAGAGGGAGGAGAAAGAAAACAAAGGTCAAGAGTAAAGGTGACTTAAGATCATCCATTGGGGTCAAACAGTCATCAGAGCCCTTACCACCAGGATCTCAGGAGTGGGCATCCCGAGAACACTTTGGAGGGACTCAGCACAGTCTGTGTTCATGGAAGAGGCCGGGGCACAGCATACCACCCCTCACATATAGGTACCTAAAATGGGCCTGCACATGGGCCAACAGCATGAGCAGAACACTTGTGTCTGCAGCGCCAGCAATCACATAGCTAGGTACCCATCCATGTGAACAAATTCAAGTTTTGTGGACAAAGCTTAGGCACCCTGACTCACTGTGGCCACTACATAAGACCAGCCTTACTGGGTCAGTCCAATGGTCCATCTAGTCCAGTATACTGTCTTCCAACAGTGGTCAATGCCAGCTTCTTCAGAAGGAATGAACAGAACAGGGCAATCATGAAGTGATGCAATCCCGGTTGTCCAGTCTCAGTTTCTGGTGGTCAGAGGCCTAGGGACACCCAGAGCTTGGGGTTGTATCCCTGACCATCTTGCCTAATAGCCATTGATGGACCTGTCCTCCATGAACTTATCTAATTCTTTTTTAACCCAGTTATACTTTTGGCCTTCACAACATCCCTTGGCAATGAGTTCCACAGGTTGACTGTGTGTTGTGTGAAGTAGTACTTATGTTTATTTTATAGCCACTGCCCATCCGTGAACAGAGTTTGCATCCTGGTTTCCTGGGAAAATTCAGAGACATTATAAAACCCTGAAGTCTGTAATTTGAGCACCTTGTTGGCATAGAATAAAGAAACACAACAATAATAGAAACTAATAATGTTGTGAGATTGGTGGGAAATGTACATTAATGGGCTATCAGAGCTGAAGTCAGCTGATGACTCAGGAATCTCTTAGTGTTAACTGGCGAGGGGCACAGAGTGGGTGCCGAGTGGTCTGGTATGTACATTCTAGTTCACTAAAAGATTGCCATATGAGTCTCAAATAAAAGCCCATGTCACCAATATCATTGTGAAACACATGTACAGATGCGGTGTAAAGAGTCATGTATATGCATTGAAAATAACATTTTTATGATCTGTGTCTAGGGATTAGTCACCAGGAAAGGTGAAAAAAATGGTTTTCTTTCAGGGAAGAAATGTTTAGCCATCTGTTTCTTTATCTCTAAATTAAGCATGTAGGGTTCACATTCAGTTCAGAAGGACTGTGAGAACTACAAAGAAAAAAGTAACAGGAAGTAGACAGGGGGTGGGGAACCAATTTTGGGGTACACATCAAAGGTGTGCTCTAGTATATTTGGGGGACAAAGAAGACACCCTGGTATCTTTCACTTAGGAAGTAGATGGACAGTGATAGGGACAGCGGGGTTGCTATCAGGTGTGATTGAGAACTTTGGGTGAGAAACATCTTTAGACAGGAGGTGAACCTGTTGATTAAGTTTAGTCTCTAAGAGCATGTTATGATTTCATTTTACATGTAACCATTTTTTGCTCGCATTCTTACTCACTATCACTGGAATCTCTGTTCTTTGATCATCTCTGTTCTTGTTTGCATTATAAATATATCTAAGTGCTGTGTGTTTTGCCGTATAGTATAAGTAATAAAGTATAGAGTTTAAAGTATAAGTAATAAACTGGTGTGTACTGTTCCAGTGGGAACAGCAGGCCTGGTAATTCTGTGGGAGTTCAGTGGATAAAGGTCTGGACACTATATGGAACGGTCAGAAGACTCAGGTGTTGGTGTGTGCCTATCACTAACCTGTACAAAGAGTCTGAGGAGGCCTGGATGGCAGTGTTTGTTTTGCCAGAGCCTGGTCGTTTCAGGGAAGTGACCCACAGCAGGCACAGACAAGACTTCCTCACTCTAAGGGCAGGCAATGGTAAGGTGCCTCGTAACCCTGGGAACTCCTGGGGAGTGTCACACAACTCTATTGGAATTCTCTTTGTTTCTCTCCCTTCCTTCTAATTACCGGCAAGGGTCGCCCTCAGTATGTTGTAGGTCTTTTTGGAATTCCCTCTGGCTGCTTATCCTTGGCAAAGGCATCTCTTGTCCTAGGGTTCGGCTGATCTGCTGCAGGAGAACAGGAAACAACTCTGGGAGCAGCTCCTGCACAGCTTTGCTCGACTGCAGTGCTGACACCACCTCAAAGATGGCACATGTTGCCTGAAAGGAGAGAATGGTAAAAACTGAGAGCTCTTCCCAACACCATCACACCCTCTCTCCCCTTCTGAGATCTGCTGTACTAAATTCTCACTTCCGCCAGTAACTTGAATGACTGCGAGCAACTCGCTTAACTCGTGGCTCAGTTTCCCACATCTGTACAAATGTGGATGACCTACCAAGGCATGTTGTGAGTCCTAAGGAATATTTGCAAAGCACTGTGAGAAAGCTGGTTCAAAGACTTTCTAATTGCCAGATGTTATTAAGTAAATCAGCCACGTACTCTAAAACTGCCGTATTTGTTCCACAGACAGCAGAGCTGGACTCAGGGAAACAGTACATCAGAGGAGAAGTGCCCACACAGCAATATTATACCACACTTCTAGCTTTGCATCAGCAGGATTGTCACAGGGCAGAGGAAAGCCTGAAAGACGTGTCTGTCTTTACTTACTGAGAGAGGTTCAGCAGCTGCCCAATCCCTGTCGATTTCAGTCTCTGAGGTGATGCGGCCTTCTTGTCTTGTTGGAGTCTTTATCTTGTCTATCAGGATCTTTAGGACTTGAGTGGCAAGCAAGGGGTCTCCCCCCAGAGATCTCCACAGCTCAGTGATGTCACTGCAATTTAACAGAAGTTACATGTGACCCCTGGACACTTTTGTGGCTCAAACTGAATACGTCATATTTAAGTAAAGACCAAATTTTCTCCTTGCCAATGATGAGAAAGTTAGGAGTACTGTCCTCCTTTAACGCTCCTCGTGTTTAAATATTGAGTTTCCAGTTACAGAACTAGGTTAAGTGACCTAGTCTTACTGCAGCCTCACCATTAATACTAGACTTCAGAAGGACAGGACACAGAGCACCAACCTCAGTTTCTGCTTTCCCATTTTCCAGTAAATATGGAATCATGAACATGTGGCTACAAAGATCTAGGGTTTGGAAGGCAAATTGATGAAGGAAAAGCCATATTCCTACTAACTGGTGTGATATAGCATGGCCAGAGGACAGCAGGAGAGTGATAGATGGGAGATAAGTAAGCCCCAGGATGATGAGAGCCTTAGTCCCTGTAGAGGGAAGGGAGGCTGCTACAGATTAATTAGAGGACCTGAAACCAATTAAGCCAATTAGAGCACCTAAAGCCAGTCACCTGATAAACCCCCCCTGCTTCAATCAGACAGTTGGAGGAGTTGAAGCAGAGTTGTTTGGTGTTGGAACAGAGAGCAGTTTGGAGGAAGCAGTTTGGAGAAGTGCTGTGGCGGGCCAGAAGACCAAGACCCTAGCTAAAGGGAAACCCGGCTTGTGCAGAGCAGAGGGACTCTAGAGACACAAGGGGTTGGGAGAAACTTGGCCCAAGCGGAGAGAGGGCAGGAAGCCCCACAAGCTGAAGGGCCAGAGAGGGAAGTAGCCCAGGGGAAGGAATCGCTAGTTCAAGTGGTTCACTGCTATCCCTAGAGCCCCTGGGCTGGGACCCAGAGTAGAGGGTGGGCCCAGGTCCCTCCCTTTCCATTCCCCTTTTCAGATACTAATGGGACAGTTGATACCCCAGTTCAGGGGTGAGAAATGGTGCCTGCACCCACACAAGAGGAGAAAGTGCGGGACGCAACATAATAGTGCCGGCAATTTGCCACACTGGATATACAATTATGAGACCAAATATTCGTGACCATCCTATGTCCCCTTCACAAAGGGTGTCCCTACCCTCTGTTTGCCAGAAGCTGGGAATGGGCGACAGGGGATGGATCACTTGGTGATTACCTGTTCTGTTCATTCCCTCTGGGGCACCCGGCATTGGCCACTGTCGGAAGACAGAATACTGGGCTTGATGGATGTGACGAACTGGGACTGTTCTTACTGTGGTGTGTGAATGCTGACAGGGGAGTGTGACTAGGATGGTCTGCATCGGGGGATGGGAGCCGGCCCAAGGGAACATACCTGAGCTTGTAACATGAGAACCCAGGAGGGGGTTGGAGGTCAGATGACTCCGGGGCCCGGGAAACTGAACAAAGGCTGTGGGAGGGGTCGCTGAGGGGAGAGTGCTGGAAGCAGGCTGGAAGGAGGCTGGAGAGATGGCTGGGAGGCAGAGATGGCTCTGACCCCCCAAGGGGGGTGGGCTGGCATGCCCTGGGACCCCAAGCTGGACCTAACTGAGGGGGGCCCTGTTGTCTGTGCCTGCAAGACCTGTCTTGGACTGTATTCCTGTCATCCAAATAAACCTTCTGCTTTACTGGCTGGCTGAGAGTCATGGTGAATCGCAGGAAGCCGGGGGTGCAGGGCCCTGAGTCCCCCAATACTCCGTGACAACTGGTGGCAGCGGTGGGATCTACTGCACCCCGTGGACGGCGCTTCCTGCAGTAAGTGACTGGGGAGCAGTAAAACGAAGGGGGATTGACGGGGACCAGGCCTGCTGAAGAGTGGGAGAGAGACGGTTATTACCCCTGGGAGTGTGTGACCAGCGAGAAGGACTTTTGCAGTAACAGGGTCCCCCGGGGGGATCGCAGCGAGTGGTCCCAGGGGCGGAGGAGTCTGCAGCTCGACCCTGGCAGAGAGGTGGTGACCTCGAGAAGGGCTGGCACACTAGGGGTCCCCCTGGGAACTGTGGGGAGCTGTGAGCACACAGGCCGGTGAGTGGCCAGCAGGAAGATGTATGCCAAGCGGCTTAAGAGCGACCTGGTGGAGCTGTGCAAGCAGAGGCAGCTGCGCATTGGGAGGCTCACCAAAGAACAGCTCATTGCCCAGCTAGAGGCGGAAGATCGCGCGAATGAACCGATCCCTGTGTCTCAGGGAAGCAGCCTGGCAAATGCAGCGCAGGCACCAGTGTCTGTCCCAGCTGGGAGTGGTCAGCCGGCTGCTGAGGGCTTCCCGAGACCCCTCCTTCCTATGCCTAGGGGAAGGGTGGGGAGGAGCCCAGCAAATACCGAAGGCGCCGTGGCCCCCCCGGCCAGCAGGGGACCCTCCCGGCGAAGCTCGCCGGCCAGCAGAGGATCCTCCCGGCGACGTTCGGCATCCGGGGAGCGGAATTGGCTGGAATGGGAGAAAGAGCTAAAACTGAGAGAGCTGGAGGATCGTGAACAACAGAGACAGCATGAAGAGAGACAGCGTCAGCATGAACGGGAGGAGAAAGAGAGACAGAGACAGGAGAATGAGAGACAGCATCAGCGTGAACTGGAACTGGTGAGATTGAAGGGCAGTGAACCCCCGGCTGCGGTGAGTGATGGGGGACCCAGGACTGCACGGAGCTTTGATAAGTGCATCATGGCCCCATACAAGGAGGGGGAGGACATGGATGACTTCCTGGAGGCCTTTGAGACGGCCTGCGAGCTGCACCGGGTTGATCCCGCGGACAGACTCCAGGTCCTTACCCCCTTACTGGACCCCAAATCCGTGGCATTGTACCGCCAACTGGGAGAGGCAGAGAAAGGGGACTACGAACTATTCAAAAAGGCCCTGCTACGTGAGTTTGGGCTGACTCCTGAGATGTACCGGGGAAGGTTCCGG
>NW_027054714.1:0-10212 GCF_011386835.1 Chrysemys picta bellii | reverse complement strand
ATGAACTGGTCCTTTCCTCTGGTCTGGTTCTGGTGAGGTAAGACTAAAAGGTCTTTTCACGGTTGGACCAGGACAGACTCTGGGGAGTGCATTATTCTCCTCAGCACTTCCATTCTGTAGTGCCCTGACAGCAAGATCCCAGCTGAATGTGTGGGTTACTCTCCCTGGCAGGGTCAGGTTTTCTGTTCAGTTTTTAATGACTGAAATGCTTTTCTCTTCTTTGTAAACCTAGGCACCTGGTTGGACTCCAATCGCAGAGCCGAAGCAGAAAATAGTCATAGAATCATAGAATCATAGAATATCAGAGTTGGAAGGGACCTCAAGAGGTCATCTAGTCCAACCCCCTGCTCAAAGCAGGACCAATTCCCAGCTAAATCATCCCAGCCAGGGCTTTGTCAAGCCGGGCCTTAAAAACCTCCAAGGAAGGAGACTCCACCACCTCCCTAGGTAACGCATTCCAGTGTTTCACCACCCTCCTAGTGAAATAGTTTTTCCTGATATCCAACCTGGACCTCCCCCACCGCAACTTGAGACCATTGCTCCTTGTTCTGTCATCTGCCACCACTGAGAACAGCCGAGCTCCATCCTCTTTGGAACCCCCCTTCAGGTAGTTGAAGGCTGCTATCAAATCCCCCCTCATTCTTCTCTTCTGGAGACTAAACAATCCCAGTTCTCTCAGCCTCTCCTCATAAGTCATGTGCTCCAGACCCCTAATCATTTTTGTTGCCCTCCGCTGGACTCTTTCCAATTTTTCCACATCCTTCTTGTAGTGTGGGGCCCAAAACTGGACACAGTATTCCAGATGAGGCCTCACCAATGTCGAATAAAGGGGAACGATCACGTTCCTCGATCTGCTGGCAATGCCCCTACTTATACAGCCCAAAATGCCGTTAGCCTTCTTGGCAACAAGAGCACACTGTTGACTCATATCCAGCTTCTCGTCCACTGTGACCCCTAGGTCCTTTTCAGCAGAACTGCTACCTAGCCATTCGGTCCCTAGTCTGTAGCAGTGCATGGGATTCTTCCGTCCTAAGTGCAGGACTCTGCACTTGTCCTTGTTGAACCTCATCAGGTTTTTTTCTGCCCAATCCTCTAATTTGTCTAGGTCCCTCTGTATCCGATCCCTACCCTCTAGTGTATCTACCACGCCTCCTAGTTTAGTGTCATCTGCAAACTTGCTGAGAGTGCAGTCCACACCATCCTCCAGATCATTAATAAAGATATTAAACAAAACCGGCCCCAGGACCGACCCTTGGGGCACTCCACTTGAAACCGGCTGCCAACTAGACATGGAGCCATTCCCCGGAGATGCCCAGCTAAAGAGGGAACTTTTCAGCAAGAGCTCCCTGCTGGTTCACACATGCATGTAGACAGCGTCCATACGGGTGTCTGTCTGTGAGGTTTCTCTGTCTGTTCTGTCAAATGTTTGCCTACTTGTTTTCTGGCTGGTGCCGGCTGAAAGGATTTCGTATCCGAGGAAGGACGTATCCTCCTGGTTAGCAAACAAACAAAGCAGCACATTTCATGTCCAGATTATATTAAGTCGTAAATCGACATTGTGATGGTTCCCCACCAAGGAAAGTTACCCCGTCTTTAGGAAAATGACTGAAGTACGAATGCCAAACACAATTCCAATAGAGGATTCAAAGCAAGGTTTTCTGCATGGTGATTAAAGGCTTTAATTTAAACCAGTCCACCCTGAGGTGAGCAATTATCTTCACTGAAGGCAGTTGAGGTCTAAGCCCTTGGTTCTGTCTGAATGGAAATTCGTTCCATTTACTAATCCGGTTTCAGGAGCATTGTGTGGGGTGCAAGGAGAGGCCAGTGCCATGAGGACAGATGGCTTTGGACGTAAAGGTCGCCGGCAGCACCTCTAACACCTCCCCACCAACGTGCCCTCGCTTGTCCTGGCTCTGGAGCTGCGGCTGGAGCGGGGCTCGGGTCAAACCCTTTGGCGCTGAAGCCCAGTGTTGACATCTCGCTCTCGAGGGCCCAGACTGACCCAGCCACAATCCCCGCACGGGGTGGGAGGGGGGCGAGCTCTGTCTCCCGTAGCCGTGGGGAGCGTCTTGGGGAGAAGCGGATGCTGGCATTGGGATTTTACACAAAGACCTTTCAGAAGAGCCCTAGACGGTGTCTGAGCTGGCTCAGATGAGGCAGCAAGGGGCAGCGCAGCCTGAGCCAGTGAAACTGCCAATCCCCCAGGGAGCAGTGGAAGCAGGCCCAAGCCGTAGCAAAGAGCGGTTCCTGCTGGGAGACGGGAAGCAGGCAGATGGCAGCTCTGTGGGACAGAGAGTGTCTGTTTTCCATGCCTAGAATTCAGCTGGCACCAGATGGATCAGACTGAGCAGATTCCAAAACCACTCCGAGGCTCTTACCTTCTAAACAGGGACGTCTGTTTTCTAGTAAAATCAGTAAAAGGAAAGGAGAAAACTCGAAAGAGGCTCCTGCTCACACTCACATACGTGAACCCTAATACTCTCTCAGTCCTCAAAGAGAGACCTTGAGAAGGAGACTTGCTGAAGCAAAGCCACAGGGGTCTCTGAGGTTTCCCTGGCCCTGCGTCCCTGTCCGGCCTGGCTGATGTCAGCATCTCTCTCTGAGGTCACCACCTCCCTAACACCTTTGGCCAATAGGCTGAGGTTCTGCAAAAGGCCTTTGTGATGTCACTGCCACACCCAACCAAACCCTGAAGTGCTAATGTCCTGCTGCTGGCCTGACACTTTGAAGGTTTGAGCTACTCTCTGTGGATCACCCCACTCAATGCGTCTTCATTCTAGGAAGCAAGCCGGCTAGACAGTAAAACATCAGACGCTGCTCCCAACGCTACACTCAGTGTTTCCAAAATTAGTAGACTTTATGGCCACAAGAGACCTTTAGAGCATCTCATCTAAGCCCCTGCATATCATAGGCTTCCTGTATAGTACAATAGTTACTTTTTGGGCACACACATTCCAGCAAGGCATCTAGTCTTCATTCAATGACATCAAGAGATGGAGAATCCACCACTTTCCAATTTAGTGAGTGCCAGGGGGCTCCATTTCCCCTTCCACTAGCTCCCCATTTACAGTGAGCCAGAGCAGTACCTGCAGCAGGGAGCGGGAGTTGCTGATGGCCTCAGAGGCACAGCCCCTGCAGTGTCTCAGGCACCTGGCGCAAGTGCCGGATGATGCGGAGCTGGTGCATCACTTTGGCCGTGATGTCCTCCTGCTGCAAGGGAACGAGAATCTGTCAGAGACTCAAACGCCCCGAGGAAACAGGGGGAATTAAGGGCACCTGGAACCAGCAGTATTTCCACCCAGCACCTGCCCACCACTGAGGGATGAATTCCATTAGGGATTCTTCCAGCAGTTAAGTGGGGGAGGTTGAGATCTTGCCCCAAGTCATCCCAGACACTAATGCTAAGCCACAGGATGGCAGCATCTAGTGTCAGTGGAGTCCAAGCACTATTTCAACCCCACAGCTTTCGATGACCTTCCCACAAGGGGAGGTGAAGAGCACCCCCAGCAACACACACACACACACCACTCCTGGTCGTGGGAGGGGAACAGGAGAAAGGACAAAAGAAGTCAGAGATGAAGAGAAAGGAAGGAGCCATGGAGGAAAAGGTAAAACGAAAAGGACAAATCCTAATGTCCCCAGTGATTCTACGGGACAAAATCCCAGGGAGGAAATAAAATTCTGCCACCTTAAATTAGGGTTTTCCGTGCCTAGAATTCTGCTGGCCCCAGATGGATAAGACTGAGCAGGTTCCAAAACCTCTTGGAGGCTCTTACCTTCTCAACAGGGTCGTCTGTTTTCTAGTAAAATCAGTAAAAGGAAAGGAGAAAACTCGAAAGAGGCTCCTCCTCGCACTCACATACGTGAACCCTAATACTCTCTCAAAGAGAGACCTCGAGAAGGAGACTTGCTGAAGCAAAGCCACAGGGGACTCTGAGGTTTCCCTGGCCCTGCGCCCCTGTCCTGCCTGGCTGATGTCAGCATCTCTCTCTGAGGTCACCACTCTCTCTGTGATATCACTGCCACACCCAACCAAACCCTGAAGTGCTAATGTCCTGCTGCTGGCCTGACACTTTGAAGGTTTGAGCTACTCTCTGTGGATCACCCCACTCAATGCTCTTCATTCTAGGAAGCAAGCCGGCTAGACAGTAAAACATCACAGGCTGCTCCCAATGCTACACTCAGTGTTTCCAAAATTAGTAGACTTTATGTCCAGAAGAGACCTTTAGAGCATCTCATCTAAGCCCCTGCATATCATAGGCTTCCTGTATAGCACAATAGTTACCCAAAAAAAAAAAAAAAAAAAAATTGCTTTGGGCACAAACATTCCAGAAAGGCATCTAGTCTTCATTAAATGACATCAAGAGATGGAGAATCCAACACTTTCCCTTTTAGTGAGTGCCAGGGGGCTCCATTTCCCCTTCCACTAGCTCCCCATTTACAGTGAGCCAGAGCAGTACCTGCAGCAGGGAGCGGGAGTTGCTGATGGCCTCAGAGGCACAGCCCCTGCAGTGTCTCAGGCACCTGGCGCAAGTGCCGGATGATGCGGAGCTGGTGCATCACTTTGGCCGTGACGTCCTCCTGCTGCAAGGGAACGAGAACCTGTCAGAGACTCAAACGCTCCGAGGAATCAGGGGGAATTAAGGGCACCTGGAACCAGCAGTATTTCCACCTAGCACCTGCCCACCACTGAGGGATGAATTTACCTCCTGAACCCCATAATGGAGTCTTCTTGTCCTTTCTAGTCCTCACCCCACTCAATGCGTCTTCATTCTAGGAAGCAAGCCGGATAGACAGTAAACCATCAGAGGCTGCTCCCAATGCTACACTCAGTGGGGGTCCTGTCCTCCGCGTGATCTGGAGCTGGCTGAGCTCAGGGGAGAGGAGCAGCCCAGGGAGCCGCGCGGGGGCCAGACCAGCAGCAGCCGTGTGGAGGCAGAGTGGGGCTGGGGCTGGAGCCCTCTGGAGCCAGGTGCGGGGAGCAGCTGGGCAGAGTGAGGGGATGCCTGGAGAGCGGGCCCAGCACAGGGAGACCCCACCAGTCCAGAGGCCTTGCAGGCCGCACTGGGAGGGGTATTGTAACCCCCGCGGGGCGGGAGGGACCCTGCCACCTAGACCCTGAGGGCGTGTGGCCAGAGCAAGTGTCCGACCCGCGGCATCCCTGCAGCACAGCCAGGGCCTGGCCAGGGGCCTGGGACGTGTGAGGGACAGACTGTGAACTGCCCTGACATTCCAGCCACAGCTGTTTGGGGTCCCCGTGCCACAGAGCGGGGTGACGGCTTTTCCTTTCACCTTCCCCAGTTTCTCCTTATTTTTAATGACTTGCTGTTTAATAACTTGTGTTTGCTTTGAACTATATAAGAATATCCCGGAGTGGAGACACCCGAGCCCTGTCCTAAGTACAACAACCAGATTGGGGGTCGAGCCCCAGGAATCCTGGGCCCAGCCTTGTCTGGGTTACGAGGACTCTGCCACACGAGAGTAGAAGGGGTGTCCTGGAGTCAGGCGGGCCTCTGGGTGAAGGGAGTGGGAGCGAGGACTCAGATCCTTTCGCCAGCCAATTCCACAGGGGTAGTGTATGAGCCAGGAAAGGTGCCCACGATAGCGGGACCATTCCCCCGCTTACATAGGCCTGGACACAGAATGCCTTTAGCTGTGGATTGCACTGCAGATCTGATTGGCTGTAAATCCTGGATACCTCTGGCAACATGAGACCGCATGAACTGGTCCTTTCCTATGGTCTGGCTCTGGTGAGGTAAGACTAAAAGGTCTTTTCACAGTTGGACCAGGCCAGTCTTTGGGGAGTGCATTATTCTCCTCAGCACTTCCATTCTGTAGTGCCCTGACAGCAAGATCCCAGGTGAATGTGTGGGTTACTCTCCTTGGCAGGGTCAGGTTTTCTGTTCAGTTTTTAATGACTGAAATGCTTTTCTCTTCTTTGTAACCTAGGCACCCGGTTACAAAGAAGGGAAAATGTTTGCCTACTTGTTTTCTGGCTGGTGCAGGCTGAAAGGATTTCGTATCCGAGGAAGGACGTATCCTCCTGTTTAGCAAACAAACAAAGCAGCACATTTCATGTCCAGATTCTATTTAGTCATAAATCGACATTGTGATGGTTCCCCACCAAGGAAAGTTACCCCGTCTTTAGGAAAATGACTGAAGTACGAATGCCAAACACAATTCCAATAGAGGATTCAAAGCAAGGTTTTCTGCATGGTGATTAAAAGCTTTAATTTAAATCAGTCCACCCTGAGGTGAGCAATTAAGAGTTGTTATCTTCACTGAAGGCAGTTGAGGTCTAAGCCCTTGGTTCTGTCTGAATGGAAATTCGTTCCATTTACTAATCCGGTTTCAGGAGCATTGTGTGGGGTGCAAGGAGAGGCCAGTGCCATGAGGACAGATGGCTTTGGATGTAAAGGTTGCCGGCAGCACCTGTAACACCTCCCCCCGAACGTGCCCTCACTTGTCCTGGCTCTGGAGCTGCGGCTGGAGCGGGGCTCGGGTCAAAGCCTTTGGCGCTGAAGCCCAGTGTTGACATCTCGCTCTTGGGGGCCCAGACTGACCCAGCCACAATCCCCGCGCGGGGGGACGGGGCGCGAGCTCTGTCTCCCGTGGCCGTGGGGAGCGTCTCGGGGAGAAGCGAATGCTGGCATTGGGATTTTACACAAAGACCTTTCAGAAGAGCCCTAGACGGTGTCTGAGCTGGCTCGGATGAGGCAGCAAGGGGCAACGCAGCCTGAGCCAGTGAAACTGCCAATCCCCCAGGGAGCAGTGGAAGCAGGCCCAAGCCGTAGCAAAGAGCGGTTCCTGCGGGAGACGGGAAGCAGGGAGATGGCAGCTCTGTGGGACAGAGAGTGTCTGTTTGGTCTGTATGTGGACGGCACCTGGCACAATGGGGCTGGTCCCTGAGTGGGGCCTGTACACAATGCTAATAAAAGAAGGGGATTTGTTGGGTTACTCTAAATCCCGAGTGGAAAGGTGGAGGTGACAGGGGCAAGCCATGGACAGATGGGATCTGCCCAACCAGGGCAACATGTGCAGGACGGGGAAGGGGAAAGGCCATTGGAAGTGTTTCCACAGAAGCAAAAAAATCGGGGAACCAGCCTGTTGACGTCACTAGGCATCACCCTAGGTAACTCGGGAGGGTGGAAGGCCACTAAGTGTCAATGAAGCCTTCCTGCACTAGGCCTAAGTGAACCAAACTCTATCCTTCCATGTTTAAACTCTAATCAACCTCAAAAGCCAGGTGCAATTGGAATATGTAAGCAACCAGTTATCTGTGTGCAACCCCCTGCTCAAGCAGTAATAATGAGGCCTGCATTTTTCTGCGTGAAGGGGAAAAAGGACAAGATAACGGTTTAAAGAAGTTCCTAACAAGCTAGGCTTATAGCTGCCAAGAATGACTTAACTATTACCAGGGACGGGAGGGGTAGAGGGAGGAATGGCGGGGAGAAAGGGAGGGCTAGAGCAGAATGGGGGGCGGGGTGAGGCTTAACTGCAAAATGTATAAAAGAAGAAAAACTGTTCCTGTTAGTGTGCTTGATCTGAGACGTGCCTGTCTCCTAGCACCGCTTTGGGATCCCAAATAAACTTTGTTTGCTTCTCCCCCTGGTGCGTTTATTGACGCAAAGCACACCGGGCAACGAACCTGCTGTTGCTGTCCTCGGGCACCCCTGTGCTGGCAACAAGCCCAACCATGGTGGAGTGAGGCTGTTCCCTGGGCTAGATCTCCACAGACAGCAGGCATGGGCAGGCTGGGAGGGATGGCCTGGATTCACTTTGGATTGGCTCCAGTGTAAATGAGACGAGAATTGTCCCAGAAGGGCCCAGGTACAAGAGTGACAGACACTGTAGGTGGAGCCTGTGAATAAAAAAATTAGGTGAATTATAAAACAGTAGGAAAATAATCCCCCTGCTCCCCTTCTCCTGATGGGTGACCCCAAGTCTGACCTTGTACCTGTCCATGGGGCATCATCACTGAATGGGGGAGCTGTTAACGAGGCACCACAGGGATTGGCTGTAGCCCCCTCACTATTCAACTTTGTAATTAACCATCTGGAAGTAAATATAAAATCACTGCTGATAAAGTCTGTGGCTAGCACAGCTTGGAGGAGTGGTAAATAATGCTAATGACGGGGAGTTGTTCAGAGCAGCCTGGATGGTTTGGTAAAGTGGGATTAGTAAAACAAATGCAGTTTAATACAGCCAAAAGCCAGGCTCTATAGCTGGGATCGGAGGCTGGTGGCCACACCTAGAGCCTAGGGAACCGTAGCCTGGAAAGCAGGGACTATGAAAAGGATTTAGGGTCATAGAGGACAAACAGCTGAACCTGAACTTCTGTGAGCTGCTTTCAGGTTAAGCCTGCAGCTTTGGGCAAGTAATTCAGACCCTGGGTCTATGTTGGAGCAGACGGGCGTGTCTGGCTCAACAAGACAGGGTGCTGGTGTCCCGAGCTGCCAGGGCAGGAAAGCAGGGGCAGAAGTAGTCTTGGCACATCGGTTGGCAGCTCCCAAGGGGCTTTCTGTGATCCAACCCGTCACAAGGGACAAAACACTCCAATCCCTCCCGGTGGGAGGAGCCAGGTTTGCTCTTCAAATTCTGTCCTTGGTAAATGTCCAGGTCTGGGAATGTCCCACAACAGCATTTCTAATGGGAAGCTGGCTGCAGAACAATGAAACTGCTGAGAGCTCCTATGCAGGAGGGGTGGGAATTCAGTCTCTGTCAGTGCAGCTAGAGCAATAGGAAAACCTCACCAGTCACTGTAGCAACTGTCTACTCCAAAGTACTACAGGAGCATTTTAAGTGTAGACAGCCTGAGTGTAAGACCAGATCTACCTCCAGTTGGCACTAGGGATGCACAAGCACTGAGACTACAGCAACGACAACAGTTCAATGCTTCCGGAGTTGGCAGGATTCAAACTTGCGTGGAAAAGGATTTTTAGTCCAGCACCTTAACCCCTCAGCCACAGTTACCTAATGGCCACTGGCCTCCCTACACTGTGATTCTCTTCTCAGTGAATTATCACTTCACATTGTTTGCTCAGACCAGCCTCCACAGCCCACTCACTGCTGTGTGGGGCTGTAAGTGTGTCCATTGCTGGACAGCAGGAATTCCTGCCCATTTCCCTTCCAGATGGAGCAGGATTGGAGTGTGTTTGTGTTAATGACATCGCTGTAGATTGTTGTTCGTTCCCCATCTTGACAATTCAGACAGTCCCTTTCCCATTCAGATCTCCAGCAACTCGTTCCAATAGCAGGTCCGGTTTTCTCTGGGGCACTGACATGTTTCAGGGGGTTGGTGAGTGAACTCAGCCTTGCATTCCGTCCTTGATGGTCAGTTTTGTTGGGTCAGAAAGTTGGCAACCCTAGATCCAGGGGAAACAAACACCCAACAAGGCTGGCCAGGGGCAGGACATCAGCTTGGAGTGGAGGGGAGGGGAGGAGTGGGGGTGGCAGTGACATCACAAAGGCCTGTTGCAGGAACTCAGCCTATTGGGCAAAGGTGGTGGGGAGGGGGTGACCTCACAGAGAGACCCTGACATCAGCCGGGCAGGACAAAGGTGCAGGGCCAGGCCAGTCTCTGAGACCCCCCCGGCTTTGCTGCCGCAAGTCTCCTTGACGAGGTCTCTCCTCGGGGACTGAGAGAGAATTAGGATTCACGGATGTGAGCATGAGGAGGAATCTTGGTGGAGTTTTCTCCTTTCCTACCATTGATTGTGCCAAAAAGAAACTTCCCTTTTACAAGGTAAGAGGCCCAGAGAGGTTTCGAACCTGTTCAGTCTGATCCCCCTGGTGCAGGCAGTATTCTAGGCCCAGAAAACACTGGCTTAAGGTGGCCAAATTTGATTTCCTGCCTAGGACTTTGACGCTTGGAATCCCTGGGGACATTGGGGTTTATCCTTTTTGGTTTCCCTTTTCCTCTTTCCTCCCTCCTTTCTCCTCTTCTCTTGCTTCTTTTTCCCCTTTCCCCAGCTTCCCTCCCTCTACAAGGAGGGGTGTGTGTGGAGTGTGGATGGGGTGGGGGGTGCTCTCATTGCGGGAGGTCCTCACAAAGAGGTGGGGCTGGATTTGAGAGTGATCCCCTCTGATGGTGACCTGGGACGTCCTTTGGGACATCTGGTGAGACCTCTCAGCCTCCCTCCCCTCAGAGTCTCAGTGCTGATTGGCCGAGCAGGGGGCTATCGCCAGCGAGGAGACTCAGGTCCTTTTGGT
>NW_027054713.1:0-10221 GCF_011386835.1 Chrysemys picta bellii | reverse complement strand
ACTTCACCTTAGCACAGTGAGAACTTCCTGTGCAGATGCAGCTGGAACATCGCAGAGTAAAGAATTCTCCCTCTCTCTCAGCTCACATTGACCATCTTCTCAGAGGATAGACTCTCAACTCTCTTCTTTCCCCGAGGACATCTATGTAGGACTGACTACACAAGTGCACCTCTTAAAGTTCTATTCCAGAAATCCACTTGACAGACCTCTGGACATATATACAGGTATTGCCACCAAGTGGTCTTTGGGTCTTCCTTGTTAAAGTAGGTAATTGGTGTAGCTATGATTTACCTCTCCTGTCCTGTTCATGATATGAGTGGTAATTGGATTCAATGCATTTATAACTTTTGTATTTTTTAACTCTGGTAAAATTTAGTACAAGTGACAAACATTTGGGATGTAATATTTTGAGCAGTCCCTGTAGCATTTTGCTTCTGCATTTATTGCTGTGTGTTCTATGTCATTCTATTACAAATATACAAAATCACCATCAACCAGGGAAGGAAAGGAATGGGATACATATATTGATTTCAGAAAACTCTTTGGTAAAGTCTCAAGAAATCTTATTGAAAAGTTACTTCAAGTTGTCTTAGAAATCAGCATTGTCTCTTGGACTGAAAGCTTGCAGAGGGACCAGGAACAAAAGCTAATAAATACAATATATTGAATGCAGGGTATTCAGCTAATGCTGGGTAGAAGAAATCGGTGATTAGTTTTCTCATTATTTATGTGGAGGAGGGTGTAACTAGCACGTTAATAACATTTTCAAATGATATTAAAAGAAAAGGTGTTCTGAGCTCTAGCGGAGTTAGAGAAGTCATATAAAAGAGTGAGAAAAACCAATCTGAGCTGTTTTGGGTCTGCAGGGTGAACAGGAGTAAAAAGTATGAAACCTTTTTTTGGTAATAAAGACAGCAGCTAAATACACACAACAGAATGAATTGGTTGGGTACATTCCATTTTTACACATTTTTGGAGAGTCCGATCATCCTTTACAGTTGCGTTTTTTGGTGGGGTGTTGCAGGGAATCAGGTTGCTTTATTTCAGTTTTCTTAAGGTTTGTTTGGCTTTAGCTATTGATATGTTCTAACAGCTTTTCTTTTCAGCTTAACTAAATTTTCTGGAAGCAGATAAAAATGCTAAGAAGTACCTACTGAACGCCCTGCTCAATATGAAATTTTAATTCTTCTCAATATTCTGGCTCCCACAGACCAATCTATTAGGGCATTAAAAAAGGTTGTAATTTATTTATTTGTTTGCTTTCTCTGACAGAAATACACAGCTCTGTCATGTCAATTCCTCATTCAACCCCATCACCCACATGAGTACACCAAAGAGGAGTCTAATTTTTCTATCCTATATCCCCCCAGAATGAGCGAGCAGGAGGTGACCTACTCAGAACTGAAATTTCACACTCCTACTCAACAGCAAAGCAGACAAAGAGCTGAGACCACCAAGAACAAAGGTACCTTGCATTGCAAGCTATTGACTCTATACATGCGGGAGTTTTACTTAGGACCACATTAAAACATAGGCACTAGAGGCCCATGCCTAGGATCCCAGTCTCCTGGAATTATGTGATTACATTAGAATCCCAGCTTTAATTAAAAAAAATTCTAGCCCTCATGTTTGTGAAAAAAGAAAAAGGCTTAAAAATTTGAATTGGCCATAACCAATGCACTTACACCTGTCTGAATCTACAAAGAGCTCGAAACAATGACTCTGAGAAGTTTGAGCTGCCCTATTCATCTCAATGGGGTGTAAACTTCAAGGCCCGCTGCTCATGGAAGATGCACTCCAACACCACCCCTGCCGTGGAATCTACATGTGCCAGAAAAGAAAGAGTGAAGGAGGGCTGGACAGCCCATCTAAGCAGATGCACCCTTGTTGCTGGGGTTAACATTGGGAACTCCCTCTGAAGCCACCTTTTACTATTCTAAAGAGAAGGGGGCTTCTGCTGGTAACCTGTCTGTCTGAGAAGTCTGTATGATTGTCCTGCTACTGCTACTCCAAATGGGCAGTGCCACATGGGGGTGGGAACCTGGAGCTGGAGAGGTAGGGTGACCAGACAGCATATGTGAAAAATCGGGACGGGGGTGAGATGGGGGGGTAATAGGAACCTATATAAGAAAAAGACCCAAAAATCGTGACTGTCCCTTTAAAATCGGGACATCTGGTCACCCTAGGAGAGGGACCCTATGTTGTGGTCTGGCCGTACTCACCATAGTCAAAATTCTTCATCCACTATCTGTCCATTTTTTCTAGTGGGGTATTTCAGGAGTTGGAAAGTTCTATGTTTGCTTTCTATTCTGCTTGTTAATGTCATGTTACTGGGAGACTTGGGATCCAAATGCAGGAAATAATCATGCAGATGTGGAGAGTTCACAGACTTACCAGCCAAAAAGGAAGTCTGTTTTCCCCAACCATTCATTGGTTGTCAGAATTATTGAGCATCTAATTAAAAGAAGCTCTTATATTGTAGGTTGCTGTATTTCACATCCACCTCACTGCCTCACAGCATAAGCCAGCTGCTGGGGGTTAGGAAGAAACTTCCTGTATGGGCAGGCTATTCCATAGTTGTCCATTATTGGGACACTGTCCTCTGAAGAACTGATGTGGGCCACTCCTGAAGACAAGACAGTGGACTAGATGGACTATTGGTCTGATATTCGAAGGGAATTGCTGGGTGGGTTCTGGCTTTGAGAATCTGCCGCAGTCTGGACAAGCCCCAGTCTGACCCTAGAGCCTCAGGAGAGGGACTCAGTTTGCCTGTCTTTGTTCTTGCTCTCTCTGTTAGATTCTCCTTCTCCTCTGTGGAGGCTCTTTGCAGTAATCTTTGGAATCCTCTGCCTGGCTTTGCTGGTAACATCAGGGTTCTTGGGGGCTCTGGGTAAGTACTTTAGAGAAGACACTAAAACCCAAGTTTTCAAAAGTGGACACTGATTTTGGGGGCCTTAGTTTTTGAGTGACCAATTTGATACACCTTGGGCCTGATATTTCAGTTGTGCTGAAACTCATCTCTCCCATTGATTTATGACACTGGTAATGAAATAGATTTTAATCTCTGGGTCAGAAATTCAAATCCAGGTCACTCTGAGAGGGCACAAATTGTTGCCATCTGCTGGCAATTGGATGTGAAATGAATGATTTATTATTAGCATTGTGGTAGCACCTAGAGACCCCACTTCATTTTGCTAGGCGCTATACAACTATATAAAAAAAAGACAGGCTCTGCCCCAACAAACTTACAGACCAAGTATAAGACTATACACAAGAGGTGGATACCAATGAGCAGGTGTCCATCTCAACAACCAGCACCACAGCTGGGGGTGATTATCTCCATGGTTCACAGTCTCTGCAGGAAGACTAAAATGTGAATAGGTCATGGAAACAACTCATCTCTCATACCAAATGATGTTCTCTCCAAAACAAAGAGGAGGCACATCCATGGGGCAATGTAGTGAAGCCGGCAGTCTTGGTACCAGTGGTTTACCTGTGCCACAGATAAACAATGATGACCCATGCTGTTCAGGTTGGCAGTTTGTCATCTTTCAGTAACACTACATTTACAGAAGGCCAGTTCAGACAAAGCTACTAAACCTACAGTGGCACAGGGGTCCCTGGAGATCCTATCTAAGAGACAGAAAATACTAGTTTGCTGATCACTGCTCATGCTATGCTACTCCATACTGTGTAGTATGAAAATCTTTGTGGTGACTGAGAACTCTGTAGTAACAATTTGAGCCCCCAGGGAACTGGGATGGCTCCCCCTTTATTGTGGCCCTCACTGGGCACGTTGTTGCTTGCCAGCCTCTCCTACTTAAAAGGAAACCTTTCTCCAGTATTCCCTTAACTCTCTCCACAGATAGACACAGCATGTCTGAAATCATTTCCTATTCTCCCCACAAATGGCAAGGTATGGAAGTTCGGGGTAGGTGTGTCAGGGGAGATCGCACACTGAACATTGGCCTTTGCATTCAGGGTGCCCAAGCATATGGCTTCACAGGAGACCCCAGCTTTCCTTGCACAAGCTTTGAACGTTAAAAATATTTTTAAAATTAAAGAAGAATCTCATTAGTGTAATTTTTTTAATTATTTCTTTAACACATCAAAAATAATTGGAACTGGAAATAAACTTACATCTCTTTGTCTTTCTATCTTGCAAGCTATTGGGATGTTATTTTCTGATTTTCCATCTAGTAAGCAGATGGCAGCAAAACTTCAGCCAGCAGCAGGGAATTCTGGAAAATCTTACCTGCCAGCAAATTATCTTGGAAAACCAAACTCGTGAGCTAGAGGAAATCCTAGAAAATCTCACATGGGAGAGAGATCATCTTCAAACCCAGAATATTAACTTCTTGCAGTCAAAAGGTACAGGACCTTGCCTTTGGCAGACAACTGTCCCTCTTGTATTTAGCTTGGTAATTTTCAACAGAACTTCTGAAAGGGCATGGAAAAAGTGGAAAAATTAGTTATTTTTTGTTTCTAAAGTTCTCTCATTTTTGAAATTCAAATTTTTTAAAAAATCAACTAGCTCTAATGAGTATGTTTTCTAACCAGAGAAATATAACCCAGATCACCCAATCCCCAAGTCTCTGCTAGACTTGGTGGTGGTGATCAGGAGCCAGCTACCGCTCCCTAATCCTGGTTTTACACAGGCCCCAGCCCTGCGGGAGTTAAAGGCATCTTGGGTTCTGTGGCCCCTCCCATTCTCTCTCCAGGTACATATCCTGTGCCAGGGCTTGAACATGGTGTTTACCAGCAGGGGACTCCCTCACTCCAAGGATGTCCCTAGAAGCCAGTTTCCACCCTCTTGTACTACCAGAGGGTAAAAGAGAGCAGCGTCTACACCATGGTCTGATTCTAATAGCTTCCAGCACTTCTGTAGTCCCGGTGTTGACATTTTAGATTAATTAGAATGCTTTACTTTTGCATAGGAACAAGGGAGAATCTGTCAATGTGCTCCTTGTGTACACTTTCTTCAAGGAAAGGGTGAAACAACTGATAACATACATAAGGGCCTACATTTTCCATTGGCATAACTCTATTGAAGTCAATGGTATTTTGCCAGCAGAGAATAATCCCATTATGTGTTGCAGGAAGCGAGTTGGATGAAAATGAAGAAATTTTTTTTTTTTTTTTTAATATTATAAAAACTCTTCAATTAATTTTTAAATTAATATTATTTTACCTACTCCATACAGGAACATTAAATCTTATCTCAACACAGAATTCTTAATCAACACCAGCTGCTAATGAACAGAAAGATTGAGGGGCATTATCGGAATTAACTCACCAGTTGTTCACCTCTTGAGAGCAGCATTCAAATGCTGGATTTCTAGTCACAAGTAATATGAGTTTGTTGCAAATAGTTTCTCAGTCATTATGGCCCTTATTAAACAAAGTATTTGAAGATGTGGGTCAGTCCCATTAATTTCAGTGCAATGTAAGCATGTGCTTAGGAGCTTTGCTGCATTGGGGCTAAAATAACGAAGGGTAGGTCCACACTTAAAATGCTACAGCAGCACAGCTGCGCCACTGTAGTTCTTCAATGAAGACACTGCCTCCGCCAACAAGAGGGGTTCTCCCATCAGTGGAGGTAATCCACTTCCCCGAGAAATGGTAGCTAGGTTCTTCCACTGACCTAGTGCTGTCTACAGTGGGGGTTAGCTATGCTGCTCAGGGATGTGGATTTTTCATACCCCCGAGTGACATAGCTAAACTTTCTAATTGTAGACCAGGCCTAAGAATGCTGTAACATGTTCAGCTTTGCTGAACTGGGGACTCTTAATGCAGTAAGTTCTGTGTGCTTCAGTCAGCTATTTGTAGATGCAATTTCAGCAAATTCAACATTTCCAAGAGTAAACTGATTTTTGTGGAATTTTCCATCACACATTTCAATGGATAATTCCAAACCAGCTCTACAACTTGCCTTATATAATCTTGGCATATTGACGAGCTCACAGTTTGTCTCTCTCACTAGAAAGGGAGTGAAAACTTGTAAGGGCAGCCTGGCATTCTGGGGGAGTGGGCAATTTAAACTTTCACTCTTTCTGCTTCAGCCCCTCACTCCTCCCCTTCCAGCACACCCAACTGCCTCTCTTCACTTCCCATAGCCACAAGATGCCTCCTCTTCGTTCTCCTGTCACAGGGTAGCTGGTCACGGTCAATGGACCAGGCCTAGTGCCCCGTGTCACAGTACGTGTCACTAATCCAGCCAATTAGAAGGGTCTGGGGTACATCTGGGAGTATAAAGAACTGCTAGAGGCCAAGCAATGGAGAGAGTGATTGGGCTAGGTAGTACCTATGGATGGAAAGTCAGGGTAGAGTGGAGCTAGCTCCTGCAGTGAGTCCCAAAGGAAAGGACTACGTGCTCAGAGAGGCAGCCCTGATTCTACTGCTCCAGGAAGGGAACTGAGCTGATTAGAGCTGGGAAGCTGCCTGGTGCAAGGTGCTGGAGACTCTGGAAGGGGTGGCCCTGAAGCCTGAGAACAAAGAATGAGTTAAAAGATGATTTTCTGTTTGTTTACTCACTTGTGCAAGAGAACAAACCTGCTTGGAAGAGACCTGGCATAGCTGAACATACTTGTCTGATAGCTGGAGGAGTTGGGAGAAGTTTCTCCTGCTAACATCCTCCCATTAACTTTCCACCCCTTTATTTGTGTGTTATGGGGTAGGGAGTGTTCGGCAGGACTCTGTCCATACTGTAAGCATGAACCACTTCTGTAAGAGAGTAGTAGACATCCTGAGAGCGCTGTCTGCTAGTTACATCAAGTACATGAGGACATATGGTGTCTAGACTGTACCTGTTCCTGGTGTATAGTGTGCTAAGCAATTTTCCAAGGAAAACGACACAATCTTAGCTAAGTGCTAATAACTAAAGCTGATCAAAAAATTTCCCTCCACCATTTTGTGATGGATAATTGCCTCTCTTCTTAACTGTTTGCAGTAATGTAGCTGTGTTGGTCCGAAGATATTAGAATGACAAGGTGGGTGAGGTAACATCTTTTACATAGTGGCACACGAGTCTTTCATTTGGGGAGGCTACATCCAGGAGAACCAGAAGCTCCCTAGAAGTGGGGGGCCCACCGGCGCCCAGACCTGTCCCCCTCTGCCCCTCCCCTGAACCACGCCCAGGCTTCTTCCTCCCCCCGAAGACCCACCTGCCACTCGCTCAGGGAGCAACAAAAAGTTGGGGGCAGGTGGGTGTGGCAGAGGAAGCAGCAACAACTGCAAGAGGGAGGAGATCCCATAGGGGGAATGTGGGGAGGAGAAGAGAACAGCCAGGTTGCAGGACATGACCAAACAATGGGGCGAAGACAGAGAACTGCACCAGGGGTATGTGGAAAGGCAGGTAGAGGGATGAGAAGGCCCAACAGCCCAGTGCAGGCTGATGTAGGAAGGGGAAGGACCTCCGAGGGAGAGCACGTGCGCCAAGGTCCACATGCACATGGGCAGGAGGAGAAACACTGCAGCTGAAGGTGCGGGGGAAGGCAGGCGGGCCGTGCAGCACTGGGGTTGCCAGGAGGACTTCATGCCACTTAACCCAACCCCCAGCAGGGGAGGGGCAGATCGAGGGGGACAGGGCCATAGTCCGGGCTCCCCCCACTTTAGGTAGCTTCTGGCACTTCTGCTCGCAGGGTGCAAAGGTGGAGGGCCAATGCACCTCCAAAGGGAGATAACCCACATCTGGCATTTCCCCCTGCATGGCCAGCCTTTTTTATTTTGAGGAGGTTTAACCTCTTATATGTGCTGCCCATAATTTTTTATTGGACCAACTCTTTTTGGTGAAAGAGACAAAGTTTCGAGCTACAAAGAGCTGCTATTTAAGAAGAAGAAGAAGCTGTGTAACTTGAAAGCTTGTCTCTTTCACCAAAGAACAGAAGTTCATCCAGTAAAAGATGTTACCTCACCTAGGTTCTCTCTCTCTTGTTAACAGTTTTCTCAGAATTACAGATTTATTTGAAATGTTTCATTTTTTATGAAAAATTACAAACATTTTTTTAATGTGCAATCATTTCCCTCATTCTACCTTTTAATATTTTTGCCACTAAAAATGTGGGAGAGAAGGGGAATGGGAGAGGGGGAATAAAAAAATTCTCAGGAAACTTTGAAAAACGATTTTTAAAAATTCTAAGGAAAATAAATTGGTATTTTTGACTATTAATACTAGACATTGTAGAGTCAAAGGGTGGAGTATCAGTATCAGCTCTCAGGTGGATTTGTTGGAAAGAGTAGGGTTACCATACGTCCGGATTTTCCCGGACATGTCCGGCTTTTGGGGCTCAAATCCCCGTCCGGGGGGAAATCCCCAAAAGCCGGACATGTCCGGGAAAATCAGGAGGGACGGAGGGCTCGGCGGTGCTCGGCCGGGGCCTCTGGGGCTGGGTTCGGTGGTGCGGGGCCGGGCCGGGGCCGGCGGTGCTCGGCAGGAGCCGGGGGTGCGGGGCCGGGCGCGCGGTGCCGGGCCGGGGGCCAGGCCGGGCTGGGAGCCGGGGTCGCGGTGCCATGCCGGGAGCCGGGCGCGCGGCCGGGCCAGCAGCCGGGTTGCAGTACCGGGCCGGGGGCCGGGAGCCGGGCCGGGGTTGCGGGGCCAAGCCGGGAGCCGGGCCGGGCCCGCGGTGTCGGGCTGGGAGCCGGGGGTGCGGTGCCGGGCCGGGGTCACAGTGCTGGGCCGGGGTCCGGGGTCCGGGGTCCGGGGTCGTGGGTCCGGGGTCCGGGCTCGCAGGGCAGGGCCGGGCCGGGCCGGGAGCCGGGGTCGGGCCAGCGGGGCCGGGGGAGGAGCAGGGGGCGGAGCGTTCAGGGGAGGGGGCAGAGTTGGGGCGGGGCTGAGGGTGGGGAAGGGGCGGGGTTGGGGCGGGGCCGGGTCCCAATGGAGTGTCCTCCTTTTTAAAAACTAAAAGATGGTAACCCTAGGAAAGAGAACCCTATCTCTAACTGACTCTCACTCAGATCTGACTCTCTTCACATATATTTTCTCATGAAGGAGACAAATGCATAATTTGTCCAAAGAAATGGATACAGCATGGGAAGGACTGTTATGAAGTTTCATCTGGTATAAAATCTTGGTCTGTGTGTAAAGAATATTGCTCTTCCCTGGGCTCCAGACTGCTGAAGATAGACAGCAAGGAAGAGCTGATAAAGTCTATTTCATTTCTTTAGAATTCCTGTATATCCCAAACTACAAATAACTGATTTGTCAAAGATGGGAGAGGAAGAGGTTATATAATGTATTGATGTGTCATATTGCCATATGATTTTATGGGGAAAATACATAACAAATCTACAAATTTGACTGATACAAACAATAAAATTATCCTAGCCACCCAGGGCTCTTAACTTATCACTCTCCATTCATACCTCCTTGATAGCCTTGGAAAATAAGATTTGTCTTGATAACAGTATCTTTTCTACTCATGATATGGACATTGGCATGATATGAGTCCCTAATTCATACCAGCTGTATCCTCAGTTCCAAAGGGACCCTTAGCTAATCTCGTGTATTGGAGAAGTGGAAAGAATTTAGAATTATCACTGACTTAAGCAGTTAAAGGAATTGAGAGTATGGCTTCACTGGAGTTTTAATACAAGTTATCTACACTTGAGTTATTTCTCTTGAGTTAGCCTACCTGGAGTGAGAGCAGACACAGTCTGAAATAACACTGGAGCTGCTGTGTTTACACTAGCACTGAACTTCCCTATATGTACCACCAAGACTTCTGGGGGCGTATCCCATGATTCTTAGCACTGCAGTAAACTGAGTATCTCTGAGTTCTTTCCCAGTGAATTGTGGGAGAACTTCTCTGTTCTTTCTAAGCACATGGGAATAATTGTTCTCTAATGCCTTCCCACTAGCAGTACACAAGTGGAGCTAGCCTGCATCCACACTACAGAGTCATAGAATCATAGAAGATTAGGGTTGGAAGAGACCTCCAATGACCTACTCAAAGCAGGACCAACACCAACTAATCATGTTAGCCCCCTGAGGTGGAATCACTGAACCTTTAATATATTCCTTCATGGAGAGGAGGGGAGGTACACTGGAGAAAAGTGTCTTTATAAAACAAACCCCCAACATTATGGCCCCTTTTCTGGGTGTAAGGAATTTTGTGATTGGCCAGCTGGCACTCTGACCTACATAGAACATTAGCCCTATTCCTTTCCTTCGAATCTATATAACTATAGGAAGGGCAGACAAGGAGACTGAATTATGGGTTTTTT
>NW_027054712.1:0-10222 GCF_011386835.1 Chrysemys picta bellii | reverse complement strand
TTCTTAGAGGGATCACGGGATCCTTTTGCGGGCAGGTCACTCCACTACAGCACTTCCTTGTTTGGTCAAATCCCCTCTCGGGGTGGTTCTACAGGGCTGACGCCCACTTCAATTGATAGAGGACAGAGGGAGGAGATATCAGAGGAGATATACAACCCCCTTCTGGATGGGTCACCCTGTCCCGGAATATCCCCCGATTGGTCAAATCCAGTCTCCCGGTGTGTAAAATGCTGGTTGCCCCTGCCAAATTTTAGTAAAAGAAGGGACGAAAGGCATGGATCTTTTGGGTTATATATCAGGTGGCCATCTTGGACTTTGGAAAAAATGTCGTGACCTTTTGCCATTTGCTATATTATTTTGGGTTGGGAAGCACACTCCCACGCACGGATTGAATCCGCGTAGATAGGGTCTAACATCCAGGCAGAGACGACGCAAAGAGGGATAGGGAGGGGTTTTAGTTAGGTCTATACTCGCCCGTTCCTGCGTCCAGCATAGAAGTCCATCCCTAATGTCCAATGTCAAGAGAACAGCGTCCGTCCATCGCTGTTATTGCAAGAGAAAGTAGAGAGAACATCAACATTACCTCATGGGTCTAATTGTTTGTGAGAGTGGAGCAGTTCCAGAGTTAAAGTTTTGTTAATCCGACTCTTCTCTATCCTATCCTAACCCTTTTCCCTGTAGTAAATGATGTCTGGTTTGTGTGGTTACCACTGCGTGGCCTTATTTTCTTGTGCTAAGGCAAGCTCTGATAGACGAGCTTTACAAAGGGGACCATGTGGGAAGAATTTACTGTAAGATTTCCCTGCATCTACTGAATGGGGTTTGGGTTCTGCCCTCTTTAAAGGAAGGAAAAATCCTTACAGGTGATCCTACGGGGCTGAAACCCACTGTGATTACTTAGTAATCTGTCCTACTCACCACGATGTTTGTGACCCTGTGTATCATAGGGAGGTAGCCCATGGGGCATTAGGAATCTTTTGATTTCAAATGGACACTTGTGGTGTACAGATGAAGGACAACATTCAAATCCAATGTGCACAGAGACTGTCTGGACACTGAACGTATTGAGTACATACTTTTATCTTTAATCTGTTCATTAAACAAAGACAAAGGAGCAGGGTTAGGAGGCTGGGCACTGACTTCCCCAGGATCATTCCTCTCCTAGTAATTCCCATTACAAATCTCCTGTCAAGGAAGAGCCTGAGGAAGTGTGATCAGTGGAACTACCCGGAGCACCAGAGAAATCAGGGCCCTGAGCTGAGAAACAACAAGCCTCAGCCAGTTCACGTTAATTCACTGTCCTCAGCACAGAAACCCCTGAAGCACCTGAGGATTACTTGAAAGGTTTTATAGACTAACAAATTTATTAGAGCATAAGCTTTCGTGGATGCATCCGAAGAAGTGGGCTGTAGTCCACGAAAGCTTATGCTCTAATAAATTTGTTAGTCTCTAAGGTGCCACAAGTACTCCTGTTCTTTTTGCGGATACAGACTAACACGGCTTCTACTCTGAAACTTGAAAGGTTTTGAGAGGGTTGGGTCTGCAGAGCTAGAGATGAAGCCTATTAACGGCTGGTAAATCAAGGACAGAGTATAATTTTTCATGTGGCTAAGGGTGTGGATGTGGTCACCCACAGCAGAAATGCATCTTTGTGTTGAGATCCCAGGGAGGAGGGGGAAATCCCAGAAGGTGAGAGAGACAGAGAAAGTCTCTTTGACACCCCGGCAGTAGGGAGAAGCAGCGTGTCTCCAGCAGCAAAGGGAGGTGCCGAGATGAACTCCTGCAGCAGTGCCCTCAGAGACAAAGGGGTCCAAGAGGTGCCTGTCACTGAACAAGCTGTTCCAATTGTTCACAGCCAGAGTTCTGCAGTTGAGGAAAGCATAGACCTGGCCCTAGAGAGCACCACGGATGGTGGCTTACAGTGGGCGCCAGGAAAGGAAAACAGGGAAAGGCCTTTTGAAGAAGATGGGAAAATGTCTAGGAAAGCTTCAGTGGGAGAGAACGAAAGCCCTGACCAACCCTCTCAGCAGGTGTGTGTGCCCAGCCAGGACCCTGGGGAAGTCATGTTGTTAGCACAGGAATGTCCTCATGCTGGTCACCTGGGGATGGACACCCCACACAGAGGGGCTGACTAAACCTCTACCTGCCCCCAACACTCCCCCAGGCCACCAGCCTGGAACTCAGCCTCAGAGCATGAACTGTGGAGCTGACCTTTCAGAGGAAAGCAGTCACACAACTAACCCCTCGAGGACATGGGGTGGTGGCAGATGGGCTCTCCCTCCAGGCCCCAGGGCATATGTCCGGTTTTACGCTGCTGCGCTCAGGCACATCTGATCCCCAGGGGGAGCGGGAGTTGGGATTCACCAGGACATCCATTTTGACATACTTACGGGAAAGGACGATATCCCTTTAAGGCAAAATTCAGCCTCTGCCAAGGGTTTGAATCCAAGGAGCCTTCAGGCTGAACATGCCTGTGTGTGAAGATGGAAATGACCCGGCTGGCTGGGGGCGGGGGTGACTTCCCCTTGCCTGGCAGCACAAAGGAAGCAGCGGAAAGAACGCTGCTGGTGTCAGGGACACCTGGACAGAGGGAGGATTTTCTTAACCCCCAGAGCCCACGTCACAGCCCTTCAGGAAAGGGGGCTGGAGAAGGACTCAGTCCTGGGGGTGAGGGCGTCAGGTTGACCCCAAGAGGGGAGATGTGCTTCTTGCAGATGTGCAGCCCTGGGGTTGGGAGATAGCTCCAGACAGGGCCTCCCAACGTGCAGGAGCACCCTGCATCTTCCCTTCACCAGAGTCTGCAACCCCGAGGGCCGTCCCTTACCTGCTGTCCCCGTGGTCCCCCAAATTATGGTGACGTGAACATGCAAACGCTGGCGGGGCGGGAGGTTACCTGGTTACTACTGCCAGGGCCATCGCTAGGGGGTGCCGGCCTGGGACAACCCCCCGTCCATGCCAGGCCCCACCCCCAACTCTTCCTGCCCCTGCTTCACCACCACTGCAACCCTTCCCCCAAGCCCCCTTCTCTGAGCGATGCGAGGAGCCGCAGAGTGGAGCAGGCTGGGGCCGGGGCGCTCTGCTTCCTGACGGTGAGTGTGGGGTCGGGCCCAACCCCTGCTGCTGGTGCCAGGCCCCTGATAACCCTCTGGGTTGTCCTGGGCCCCACGCTTCTGCATCCCCCTGAAGCGCGAGGCCCCCCAAGGCGCGGGGCCCGGGGCCACCGCCAGTGCCTCCTAGCCACGGCTCCCTGCTCCCCACTCCACAGCAGCCAGGCATTTAACCGCCTCCCTGCTGGACTGTGCCAGGTAGCGTACCATGGGGAGGGGAGGGCAGGGGGAGAGTGTGGGGGGGCCGAGCTGCAGCGGAAACAAGTCACGTGGGGGGAATGTGGTAGGGGCAGGGAGGTTGCGTAGGGCGCCATAAATTCTAAGGACAGCCCTGGTGACACCACAGCCCCAAGACTGTGACTAGATGCAGGATCTGTGCTGAAGGGATCCCGGAGGGAAAAGAAGAGCCAATAACTGAAGACAGACAAAGGTTCAGGAATGAGGTAAACGTCACAATGGGGATTGTCCAAACCAACTTCAAAGGCCGAGGATCTAAACAAACGGCACGGGATGCCATCAATCCTTGTGAATGCTCTTTTGCAACGCGTGAATTGACGATAATGTTTACTCCTGTGAAAAGGGATAAAATGCCCAATTCTTGGGAAGGGAAACCATTTCCATCCTGCTCATGCTTACTGCTGGCAGAAGGTAGGGAAAGGCAGAGATTCCATCATTCCAGACCTGTCAAGGTATAACACATCCACTGCTTTCCCCTCATCCACAGAGCCAGTTATCTCCTCATAGAAGGCAATTAGGTTAGTCAGGCATGACTTGCCCTTGGTGAATCCACGCTGACTGTTCCTGATCACTTTCCTCTCCTCTAAGTGCTTCAGAATTGATTCCTTGACGACCTGCTCCATGATTTTTCCAGGGACTGAGGTGAGGCTGACTGGCCTGTAGCTCCCCGGATCCTCCTTCTTCCTTTTTTAAAGATGGGCACTACATTAGCCTTTTTCCAGTCATCTGGGACCTCCCCCGATCGCCATGAGTTTTCAAAGATAGTGGCCAATGGCTCTGCAATCACATCCGCCAACTCCTTTAGCACCCTCTGATGCATCGCATCCGGCCTCGTGGACTTTGCTCGTCCAGCCTTTCTAAATAGTCCTGAACCACTTCTTTCTCCACAGAGGGCTGGTCACCTTCTCCCCATGCTGTGCTGTCCAGTGCAGCAGTCTGGGAGCTGACCTTCTTTGTGAAGACAGAGGCAAAAAAAGCATTGAGTACATTAGCTTTTTCCACATCCTCTGTCACTAGGTTGCCTCCCCCATTCAGTAAGGGGCCCACACTTTCCTTGACTTTCTTCTTGTTGCTAACATACCTGAAGAATGTACCTTCTTGTTACTCTTAACATCTCTTGCTAGCTGCAACTCCAAGTGTGATTTGGCCTTCCTGATTTCACTCCTGCATGCCTGAGCAATATTTTTATACTCCTCCCTGGTCATTTGCCTAATCTTCCACTTCTTGTAAGATCTGTGTTGTATATCGACCTAGGTATGTGGCTGGTCCTTTAGGATCTGAAGAACCCTTTTGTTTGATGGAATTGGCTTCAAATAACCACTCGGCAGTAAATGCAGTGTTTTTGGTGGCAATAAAAGGACTGGAATGCCTAAGGAGATTGCTTTTCTGACTTCTTGTTAGCGAGTGGGGTGAAAGAGAAGTTTACTTTGGTTGCTGGTTTGGTATCTCTTATCAGAGAATGACCACTGCTTTTTGGGGGTGCCTGCCCCATTTCTCAGCACTTTGTCCTGAATTTACTATTCTCAGTTATGACCCACTAAGGACTTCTCTACATCATGCAGCTCTTAGCGACAAGGCTGGGTCGACAGTGTCTTGTCGCTAAAAGTCAGTGTGTGTGAACGCTCTTTTGTGGTATTTTGTTGGCACTTTTGCCGACAAAATATTTCCAGCCCCGCGAGCGGCATAAGCTTTGTCGGCAGGAGAGCGCTCCTGCCGACAGAGCAGCGTTCACACCGCCGCTTGCGTCGGCAAAACGTTTGTCTTTCGCGGGGGGCTTTTTTAAGTACCCGCAAAAGAGAAAAGTTTTGTCGACAACCGTGCAGTGTAGACATACCCTAAGGCACAGTGAGAGATGGCTTTTGCTCTTTTGCCTACTGACCCCCGGCTGACAACCGCTGATCAGACCAAAACAACGTTGGTAAAACCACAGGTCCGAACAGCAATGGCCGAGTCTTGGGGTTAGTCCTCCAGCCCCAGGGGAAAAGCTTCAGCCGGCCCCTCCCGCTCCCCTCCCAACTGCACCTGTGTGGCCAGGCAAACATGGATGATCAGTGCCGCTGGCTCCAAGCCTCCCTCCCCACCCACTTCCACCGTGGCTCTTTGCCCACATTGTGCCCCACGGGGGAAGCTGGCCATGCTGCCCAAGCCAGGCTGGGCAGGGAGGGGGCCCCTCGTCTCTGCTAGCCAGAGGCCGGGAATGGGTGACAGGGGACGGGTCACTGGACGATCCCTGTTCTGCTCAGTCCCACTGGGCCCCCCGGCACTGGCTGCTGTCGGCCGACAGGACACGGGGCCAGATGGACCCTTGGTCTGACCCAGCCCGGCCGTTCCTACGTTCTATGGGCAGTGGCTTGTGGGGCTGCAGCCCCCTAACTGTGTATCCCCCCCGCCCCATAGCCAGCAGCCAGCGCAAAGCTCACACCCGCCACAGCAGCAGGGGGCGCTGCTGGTCTGGGGCTGCTCCCACAACCTGCTCCAGCCCCGCCTCCCCGGGGCCGATCAGGATCTGGGGGCGTGTCCAGGGGCCCAGGACTCCCCCCACGTGGGGCAGCCTAGCACAGGGTGGGAAGTTCCGGGTCTGGCCTCCAATCACAGCCGCAGTTGCTCTCTGCACGGGCCAATCAGCGCCAAGGAACGCACATTTAACCGCCCTGCCTGGATGGGTGACGGCTTAAATACAATAGGGGAAAAGGGGTGTATTGGCACCAATCAGAAGCTGGGGAGGGATGATAGGCATGTGGGAGCGCCAATCAGACACCAGCGAGAATCTTAGTGTCTGTGAACGGAGCTGGCAGCACGGGGGAGGGGAATCTCCAGTCGGGCCCTTCCCGCTGCTCCCCGGGAGCCTCCCCCAGGGCAGAGCCCCCGGCCCGGCCCCGCCCTCCCGGTCCCGCCCCTGCCCCAGGGCGGCCCCGCTTGGGGAGAAGGGGAGAGACCCCCCAGGGAGCGATGCCCCGGGCTGCGGGGGGCGGGGCTAGACACGCCCGCGGGGGGGCGGGGCGGGAACATGTTGCCTGCAAGAGCCCGGCCCCACCCCTCCCTAACGCGAAGCTCCCTAGCCCCGCTCTGGTGTCACTTCCGCCCCGCTTCCGGGGCTAGGGGCTCGCTGGGTCTGGCCCCATCACACCCTGAGCCCGGGGCTGGAATAGCAGGTGGGGAGCAGCCTGTGGGGCAGGACTGGGGGGGCAGAGCTGGGGGGGCGGTTGGAGGTCCCAGGGCTGGAATAGCAGGTGGGAAACAGCCTGTGGGGCAGGACGGGGGGCAGAGCTGAAGGGGGGCGGTTGGAGGTCCCAGGGCTGGAATAGTAGGTGGGGGGCAGCATGTGGGGCAGGACTGGGAGGCAGAGCTGGGGGGGGCGGTTGGAGGTCCCAGGGCTGGAATAGCAGGTGGGGAGCAGCCTGTGGGGCAGGACTGGGGGGGCAGAGCTGGGGGTGGTTGGAGGTCCCAGGGCTGGAATAGCAGGTGGGGAGCAGCCTGTGGGGAGGACTGGGGGGCAGAGCTGGGGGGGGTGGTTGGAGGTCCCAGGGCTGGAATAGCAGGTGGGGAGCAGCCTGTGGGGCAGGACTGGGGGGGCAGAGCTGGGGGTGGTTGGAGGTCCCAGGGCTGGAATAGCAGGTGGGGAGCAGCCTGTGGGGCAGGACTGGGGGGCAGAGCTGGGGGTGGTTGGAGGTCCCAGGGCTGGAATAGCAGGTGGGGAGCAGCCTGTGGGGAGGACTGGGGGGCAGAGCTGGGGGGGGCGGTTGGAGGTCCCAGGGCTGGAATAGCAGGTGGGGAGCAGCCTGTGGGGAGGACTGGGGGGCAGAGCTGCGGGGGGGGGTGGTTGGAGGTCCCAGGGCTGGAATAGCAGGTCGGGGGCACTCTGAGAGTCAGGACTTAGTAGACATCAGAAAACGCACACAGGCGAGAGGCCGTATAAATGTTTGGTCAGTGGGAAAAGCTTGAGTCGGAGATCACAGCTTATTACAGCTCAGAGACTGCACACCGGAGAGAGGCCAGAGAAATGCCGTGAGTGTGGGAAAGGTTCCCCTGAGCGATCAGCCCTTACTGCCCAGGAGAGACCCACACGGGAGAGAAACCCTGTACAGGCCTCCACTGTGCGGAAAAGCTTCAGTGACCACTCAAAGCTTACTAGACATCGGAGAATCCACAGGGGTCAACATCAGCCAATCCCACAGGGACGAAACCTCTTAGATTTCATTAGCTGGTGTGTAAAACACTAATATTAGAGCTTGGACATCAGAGACTCCCCCACACCAGAGGGAAATTCTCTCAATGCCCTGACGAGGGCGGCCATAGTAAGAACTCCGTTTCCTCATTCCCACACTCAGGTGAGTGGCATTTGGCTCCCGGGAATCCAGCTGTCCGGTGCTGGGGGGAGGACGCAGCAGCACCCGAGCATCAGCTGGTCAGTGACTCTCTCGCTCTGCCTGGTCTAAGCAAACCCCAGACAGAGGAGAGGACCCCCAATCAGCACCTCCTGATGGCTGCAGCCCTGGCTGCTGAGCTGATGGGCCAAAGGGGGGAGAAGGAAGAGACAGAAACTTTCCAGACACTCCCAGTCCCTGGCTGAAGCCCCCCCCCACTTCCCAGACCGGATCCCCCTTCCATGGAGATTGAGAGAGGGAAACTTGGGCCAGACCCCACCTTCCCTCTAGACACCTGTCCCCTCCCCCTATCTTCCATCAGCCCCTGCGCTGGGCTCCCCCACTGACCTGGAGCTGTTCCCTGGAAGGGGAGTGTCCAGGAAAGCTGGTAACTCCGCCCCTCCCCAAATCCCTCAGGGCTGGGATCTGCTAGATCCGATATTGAGGGAGCAGGAGGAGGGTTTGTGGAGAAACGGGGGATGGAATGGTTGAGGCTGGTGGAGTTGGGACGCAGAGCGAGCTGGGGGCTGGGGCTATCGAGTGTTTGGGGATCATGCGATAAGAGGAGAGGGAGAGCATGGAGGGGCGAGGGGGAGAGGTGCTGCCGCTGATCATTCATTCGCTTTCTACCTTCTCCCTGCCCCCTCTGCATTCAAAAAGCACCAAGAAGAGGGGCTAATTTCCCCAGGGCCTTTTACGGGGGGCCCAGAGATCCCACCTCTGCCTCCACAGCATTGTCCTTGGAGCTTCCTTCTGTGGTAGGAAATGTGGTCGGGATGAGCCAGCACATCCCTATGACGCTCCACCAGATTTGCTAGTGTAAACTGACCCTGAGCATCTCATGTGTTCTCACCCCCCCGTTAGCAGAGTGACTGCTAGTGCCTGAATTCCCCCTTTGGGGCCGGATTGTCTCAGTCCCAGAGATTGTCACCTTGCTCCAGGCCGTGGGGAAAAGCATTTAGTGTTTGTACACTTTCTACCTTATGGACCAGAATTAACTAGATGATAAAATAGTGGGACATTAAGATGTGGTGCTTTCCCTCCAGTGCTATTGGAGGGTGATGGGGTGAGTCTGAGGGATTCCCTCCTTCCCCCTTCACCATCACCCTCCATCCCTGACACAGCAACCTCTGTCCAGCAATGGAGAGTTTTATCCTCTCCTTATCCTATCTCTCCACCTCCCAAAGGGTCACATGCCACAGGGGTTTGTCAAGCCTGACCTTAAAAACCTCTAAGGAAGGAGATTCCACCACCTCCCTAGGGAACCCATTCCAGTGCTTCACCGCCCTCCTAGTGAAAAAGATTTTCCTAATATCCAACCTAGACCTCCCCCACTGCAACTTGAGACCATTACATCCTCAACACCCCCTTCTCTTTCTCTCCAGACTATTCTTTTAACCATTTGGTGTCCCTTTTAATCTCTAGGCTCCCAGCAGTGACAAAACAGCAGTGATGGTACTGCCTGGGGCCTGGAAGTGAGCCATTGTTTTCGACTTGTTCCCAAAATGATTTGTTGGGAGGCTGCTTATGTATAGCTACCACTGAGAACAGTCTAGCTCCATCCTCTTTGGAACCCCCTTTCGGGTAGTTGAAAGCAGCTATCAAATCCCCCCTCATTCTTCTCTTCTGCAGACTAAACAATCCCAGTTCCCTCAGCCTCTCCTCATAAGTCATGTGCTCTGGCCCCTTAATCATTTTTTTTTTGCCCTCCGCTGGACTCTTTCCAATTTTTCCACATCCTTCTTGTAGTGTGGGGCCCAAAACTGGACACAGTACTCCAGATGAGGCCTCACCAATGTCGAATAGAGGGGAACGATCAAATCCCTCGATCTGCTGGCAATGGTCCTACTTCTACAGCCCAAAATGCCGTTAGCCTTTTTGGCAACAAGGGCACACTGTTGACTCATATCCAGCTTCTCGTCCACTGTAACCCCTAGGTACTTTTCTGCAGAACTGCTGCCTAGCCACTCGGTCCCTAGTCTGTAGCAGTGCATGGGATTCTTCTGTCCTAAGTGCAGGACTCTGCACTTGTCCTTGTTGAACCTCATCAGATTACTTTTGGCCCAATCCTCTAATTTGTCTAGGTCCCTCTGTATCCTATCCCTACCCTCTAGCCTATCTACCACTCCTCCCAGTTTAGTGTCATCGGCAAACTTGCTGAGAGTGCAATCCATCCCATCATCCAGATCATTAATGAAGATATTGAACAAAACCAGCCCCTGTACCAACCCTTGGGGCACTCCGCTTGATACCGGCTGCCAACTAGACATGGACCCATTGATCTCTACCCGTTGAGCCCGCCGATCTAGACAGCTTTCTATCCACCTTATACTCCATTCATCCAGCCCATAGTTCTTTAACTTGCTGGCAAGAATACTATGGGAGATCGTATCAAAAGCTTTGGTAAAGTCAAGGAATAAGACCTCCACTGCTTTCCCCTCATCCACAGAGCCAGTTATCTCGTCATAGAAGGCAATTCGGCTAGTCAGGCAAGCCCTTGGTGAATCCATGCTG
>NW_027054711.1:0-10243 GCF_011386835.1 Chrysemys picta bellii | reverse complement strand
GAGGCACAAGAGGAGGGGCTGTGAGCGGGATGGGGTGTGCAAGGGCTGAGAGGGGCAGGCACTGACAGCTGCTTCCCCAGCCCCCTGCAGGCAGAGCCGAGAGGACAGACACTGACCCCCCCAGGTGCTCGGAGCCGGGCTCTGCCTCTCCCCGCCCAGGGCAGGCAGCGCGGGGCTGAGGCGGGGGAGGTGCGCGGCGGGCTGGGTCTGGGGGCAGAAGGGGGCGGTGGCAGCTCCCTGGCAGCTCGGGCTGCCCAGCCACTCGCCCTGTCAGCGCGCGAGCCGGGATCCGCCCCCTGCCCAGCCCGGCGGCGCCTGCACAGCCCCCTCGGGCGGGGAAACGCCGCGCTGCCCTGGGGAGACTCAGAGCAGCAGCGGCACCAGGACCCCTCCCCCCTCCCTGCCTCCCGGGCCCCACTTCCCTCCCCCCTCCCCGGCTCCTCACCCCCAGGCTGGGCTGCAGTTCAGGCTGCCCGGGCGGCTCGGAGCATCATCCCCCGGAGCTGAGCCCCTCTCGCCGCCGCAGCCGGGCTCAGCTCCGGGGATGACGCTCCGGCTCTCCAGCGGCCGGGCAGCCTGAACTGCCGTCCAGCCTGTGCGACTCCGGCTGCCATGAGCGCCATCTAGAGACTGCAGCCAGAACTGCAGTGTCAGCTCCAGCTCAGCCTGAAAGCCTCAGCTGACAGGGAACAGCTTGGTTCAGGATCAGCTCCTGTTTTTGCGCCCCAAGCGAAAAAAAAAAGGGGGGAGGCTGGAGTGCCGCCCCTTGGAAAGTGCCGCCCTGGCTTGAAGGGGTTTCCATCCTATCCAGTATTTACAGTTTGGTTCAATGGCTCTCAGCGCCCCCCATGGTACGGATTGTTTCAGCCCTCCTGCCTGGGACTCGGAGCCAGGGATAAGAATATGGTACAGCCGGCGGGGGGTGAACCTAGGGTTGAGGGAGGCAAGCCCCCTACACCCAGTGTAGGGGCAGGACTCCAGCCCCTGAGAACCCCCAATAACCCCCCCACCTGCTAAGCATGTGGCCCCAGCCTCCCCATCCCTGGATCCCACGGAGGGCATATGGCCCCAGCCAGAACCCCGGGGGCAGCCTAAGGAAAAGCCTGACCCGCTCCTCACAGGGGCTGTGCACCCCACCTCCGCAGTCAGCGGTGACTCTCAGTCAGCTTGGAAAACAGACGGGTTTATTTCCTCGCTGGGAACACAGCACAGAACAGAGCTTGTTAGCACAGAAATCAGAAGCAATCAGCAAAGTCCATCTGGGTGGGGAATCCAGACCCCTGAGCCCTGGGCTTTCGCCGATGAGTCCCAAACCAGGAGACTGACCCACGTCCAGCCCCCCACATTGAATGAAGTGACGCCCTGCTGCCCCTCCTCCATGCTTTCTCTCTTTCCCAGGAAAACAGGTCACCTGGCCTCCTCCTCTCTCTTTGTTCTCCCACAACTTCGGCTGGCTGCCTCCTTGCAGAGGACCGTTTTTGGCCATAGCTTGCCAGGATACAGAATTTTGGCCATTCTCTGTGCCCAGGCAGCCACTCTGCAGTCACACCCACCCTCTAGAGATCTCTGCAATGATCACACACCTGTATCCCACCAGTTCAATACTTGAGTAACACATGGGGAAACTGTGGCACACATTCAGTATTCACAGAAAACATTCAGAACATTCCCACGTCATCACACCCCTTTGAGACCAGCCCAGGGGCACTTTCTCCAGTGGCTGGAACCACTCTGACAATACCAGCCCCTGAGCCTGAGCCTCCAAGTGATGGAGAGACCTGGGGAAATGGCTGGATCCGGGCAGGGAAATGACTCTGTACAAAGGGCCCCTTTCAGGGACCAGCTGGTGAGTTTGGCCTACAAGGGGAGGGGCTCCCTGTGTCTGTGAGTCCCAGAGCTGCTGCCCTCAGTGACAGAGCCGGGTTCAATCCCCGTTACCAGTGTCAGTGGCTGAGCTGCCTAAGGAGAGCAAAGGCCCACGACAATGGGGCAGTCGCCCATTCTCCCGGGGTGAGGGAAGAAGATAAAAGGGGAGAGCAGAGAGACTTGAAGGGCAGCAGGAGCAAGAAATGGGGAGGGAGGTTCCCAGCTCCCAGCCCTGCCCAGATCCATTCCCTGCACCCCCGGGGCAGTCAGCTCTCCTGGGAACAAGGGGAGGAGCTGAGAGAGGAAAAGCCAGTTGCTCACTCTGCTGAGCACCGCAGGACTGAGGGAGACGGGGGAGAGCTAGAGGGGTTACAATACACTGTGGGGCAGTGCCCTAAAGTGACTCCTTTGATTCTGCTCTTTTTCCAGCGTTTGGCTCAGAGATGCTGTTCCTGGGAGGTTTAGGAGGTCCTTCGTGGGTTTAGTTCTAATGGGGCATGTGGGGGCCTGGCCGTGTTATACCAATAGAATAAAAACCAGCAGGATCTTATTAAGAGGGATAAGGCAAAGATGCCACATTTATTGTAAATATACTGATAAAGCAAAAGATAAAAGTAAACAACGTTGTTTGACTACTTATTTCTTATACACACACACACACATATATATATATAGAGAGAGAGAGAGAGATTCATTCACACAACCAAAAACAACAAAGAGTCTGGTGGCACCTTAAAGACTAACAGATTTATTTGGGCATAAGCTTTCGTGAGTAAAAACCTCACTTCTTCGGATGCATAGAGTGAAAGCTACAGATGCAGGCATTATATACAGACACATGGAGAGCAGGGAGTTACTTCACAAGTGGCGAACCGGTGTTGACAAGGCCAATTCAACACCGGTTCGCCACTTGTGAAGTAACTCCCTGCTCTCCATGTGTCTGTATATAATGCCTGCATCTGTAGCTTTCACTCTATGCATCCGAAGAAGTGAGGTTTTTACTCACGAAAGCTTATGCCCAAATAAATCTGTTAGTCTTTAAGGTGCCACCAGACTCTTTGTTGTTTTTGTAGATACAGACTAACACGGCTACCCCCTGATACTATTCACACAACCATTCATTCAAGTTCTGTATAGGTGTTATAGTTACCAGCCTAGAAGTTGCTCATGCCAAGTTACTGGCCAGGTATCTTGGTCATGAGGATGGAGCCAAGTCTGTGTCAGGTGCACCTGATGCCCCTGGAGGCTGGCAGCAGAACCAGAGACTCAAAGTCATCAGTCTTTAGAGTCCATTCTTATAGGAATTAATTCCTATGTTAGTCTATGGGAGCTGTTTCATCCTGCTGTTGCTGACTCAATCAGCAGATGGCACATTCCTGTCCAAAGTGGCACATTCCTGGTGGCTCCACACTGTCCAAAGTTTGTGTTTCTCATCCTTCCAGGTGATGGGGTGGATCCCAGTTTACCCTCCGGGGGTTGTCTGGTGGTCCTACTCGACACATTCTTCGGCCGATGGATACTCCTTTTCTAGGCTGGCACCTCCCTAACCATTCATGTATATCAAGCATTCATCAGCATACATTCCATATCTTAACCATATTTTAATTTACTGTCTCCACCACTTTTAGGGTGTGTGCTAATTCATTTGAGACTCCCGGCCCTTTAATCACAGAGGGTGGGGGTCTGTCCTAGGAGCCATTGAATGAAGTGAAAGTCACTTAACGGCTTATAGTGTTTGTTTACCTTGTATCAATTACTTCAAGAACAAAGTCAGTTAACTTGTTTGTAAGTTTTACATAGTAGTAAAGTATCTTTCACAGGATAGATATAATCAATGGTTTCTACAGACAGTAGCTTACAAGTTTTAACAGAAGACCCAAAAGATTTTGGTACTTGGTGAAACTGTTGGATATTAAAGTGTGGGGGACAAATTATGAGGGGGTCACTGTCACTTGGGGGAATCACTGTTAATCCCTTCTTTAATATCCCTTCAGCCGGGGTGGTAATGAACTAACTGGGTTTTTTCCCAGCATGGTAGAGTCCTAGAATCTTAGCATCTGTCTGCAGAGAGAGAGCCTGGGGGAAATCAGGGGGTGACATGGACTCAAGCCCCTTCTGTAACCTCCCCCATCGCCCCTCTCGCCCCAACAGGCTGAGGAATCACGCCCACGTTTCGCTCCAGTTTGTCCCATCTTCCAGGGGACAGGGAAGGGATATGTCTGTGATGGAGCCAGCTCAGGTAGGCGATTTTTAGGGAGCTTTTGGTGGTGGGGGAGGGGTATTGTATTTCTAAACCAGGAAACACCCCGCTGGGCAGGGCTGGGAAAACTGACCAGACTCCCAGAGCTGGAGCCTGACCCCACTGGCCAGAGGCTGCTGTGAAATACGAAGGGATGCAGTTGGTATTCCTCTCCCTGTCCCCAGGTCAGAGCTCTGCTTCCCATATCAGCCTGTGGCTGGCAGGCATGTGGTAAATGAAAAGACCCTGCCCACCTCCATGTACTGGGGGGGGGACAAGGAGCTCTCACCTTTTACCCACTCCCTGAAGCCTCCTGGATGCTCTGAGCAGCGTACGGGGAGGATTCTCCTTCTCTGTCTCTCCCTCCCATGACTAGTGGCATTGTGGGTGGGGCAGCAGGTTTTGAGTGGGGGATTCTTGTTGTTTCAGATGCTGGTGACCTTCGAGGAGGTGGCTGTGTATTTCACCCAGGGGCAGGGGGCTCTGCTGGACCCCACTCAGAGAGCCCTCTACAGGGACGTCATGTGGGAGAACTACGAGATGGTGACCTCGCTGGGTAAGGGAATTCTGGCCCTTTGGTTATTGGAAGTTGGTGTGTGGGGGGGTCTGTGTGTCTGACTCTGCTCAGGTTCTTCCCTCATTACTCTCCAATGAGACCAGGGTGTCAAAACCTAAGACACATACTAAATCATCCCGACCCCCCTAGTTTGCAAGGTGGAGAATCCGTGTATTGTCCTGTCTGTGTTGTTTCTCGGTCGCTCACAGAATCCCTCTTCTCCCTCCTACTAGGGAACAGCTGCAGCCATGTGGAGGGCTCTGGGTTCCACGGGTTTAGAAATAGGCAAGGGTTTAACACTAGAGCTGGGTGTGCGTCACAATTCTCCACACCTTGCCACATGTCTGCCTCCCCCGAGGGGTCTCAGTGACCACGTTCCCGTCCTCTTAGATTCCACGTTCCCCAGCACAGTACAGGGACAGGTTCCGCTCACAGAATGTCCTTTCTGATAGACAATCTCTCAGTCCTCCGCACACCCTGATCTAATCTGATTTTACTCCCTGCACAGGATTCCCCCTTCCCAAACCAGACCTGATCACCCGGCTGGAACGAGGGGAAGAGCCGTGGGTGCCCGATCTCCAGGCCTGTGAGGAAAGAGAGATCCCGAGAGGCGCCCACACAGGTGAGGACTGACACACAAACCATCTGGGGAATGAAGGACAAATTTGAGAATCCCAAAAATGTGGTATCAATAAGTGCCCTTAGTTCCTTCCTCATCTCACCCAGGGCAGGGCTACAATCAGCAGATATGACTGACATCGCTTTCCACCTCTCCTGTTACCTGCAGGAGTTTCCTTCTGAACTTTCCTTCTCTGTGAACTTTTGGGTGGGAAGTGGAGGCAGAATCCAATTGCTCCGTCTGTGCAGCTTTAGGGGTTTTGGGTTTTTCCTTGCTGCTATTCCTTTTAATTTCTCCCCAGCACAATGACTTCTGTCTGGATTCTCTCTCTCCCAGCAGGTGACGAGAGAGTGAGTGAGAATGAGGAGGGGAATCAACAGCAGGAAGTTCCTGGGCACGGGAAATCACAGGGGACCTCTGTGGGAAGATCCCATAAGTGCTTAGACTGTGGAAAAAGTTTCATGTGGTGGTCACACCTCATTTTACATCAGCGAATCCACACAGGAGAGAGACCCCACAAGTGCTTAATCTGTGGAAAAAGTTTCATACGGAAGTCAGACCTTGTTAGACATCTGGCAATCCACACTGGAGAGAGACCCCATAAGTGCTTAGACTGTGGGAAAAGTTTCATACAGAAGTCACACCTTGTTGTACATCAGGCAATCCACACTGGAGAGAGACCCCATAAGTGCTTAGACTGTGGGAAAAGTTTCATACGGAGGTCAGCCCTTCTTATACATCAAGCAGTCCACACTGGAGAGAGACCCCATAAGTGCTTAGACTGTGGAAAAAGTTTCAAACGGAGGTCAGCCCTTCTTAAACATCTTGCAATACACACAGGAGAGAAATCCCATAAATGTTTGGACTGTGGGAAAAGTTTCGCACAAAGATCAACTCTTATGGCACATAAGGCAATCCACACTGGAGAGAGACCCCATAAGTGCTTAATTTGTGGGAAAAGTTTCATACGGAGGTCAGCCCTACTTGATCATCAGGCAATCCACACAAGAGAGAAATCCCATAAATGTTTGGACTGTGGGAAAAGTTTCACACAAAGATCAAATCTTATGGCACATAAGGCAATCCACACTGGCGAGAGACCACATAGGTGCTTAATCTGTGGAAAAAGTTTCATATGGAGGTCAAACCTTGTTAAACATCAAGGCGTCCACACTAGGGACAGACCCCATAAGTGCTTAGACTGTGGAAAAAGTTTCATATGGAGGTCAACCCTACTTGATCATCGGGCAATTCACACAGGAGAGAAATCCCATAAATGTTTGGACTGTGGGAAAAGTTTCACACAAAGATCAAATCTTATGGCACATCAGGCAATCCACACAAGAGAGAGACCTCACAAGTGCTTAGACTGTGGAAAAGGTTTCATACAGAGGTCAAACCTTCTTAAACATCAGGGAATCCACACAGGAGAGAAATCCCATAAATGTTTGGACTGTGGGAAAAGTTTTGCACAAAGATCAACTCTTATGGCACATAAAGCAATCCACACTGGAGAGAGACCCCATAAGTGCTTAGACTGTGGAAAAAGTTTCATACGGAGGTCAACCCTACTTCATCATCAGGCAATACACACAGGAGAGAAATCCCATAAATGTTTGGACTGTGGGAAAAGTTTCACACAAAGATCAAATCTTATGGCACATAAGGCAATCCACACTGGAGAGAGACCCCATAAATGCTTAATCTGTGGGAAAAGTTTCATACGGAGGTCAAATCTTATGGCACATCAGGCAATCCACACAAGAGAGAGACCTCATAAGTGCTTAGACTGTGGGAAAAGTTTCATACGGAGGTCAGACCTTGTTAGACATCAAGCAGTCCACACTGGAGAGAGATCCCATAAGTGCTTAGACTGTGGGAAAAGTTTCATACAGAGGTCAACCCTTGTTAAACATCAGATAATCCACACAGGAGAGAAATCCCATAGATGTTTGGACTGTGGGAAAAGTTTCACACAAAGATCAAGTCTTCTGGCACATCAGGCAGTCCACACCGGAGAAAGATCCCACAAGTGCTTAATCTGTGGGAAAAGTTTCATACGGAGGTCAGACCTTGTTAAACATCAAGCAGTCCACACTGGAGAGAGACCCCACAAGTGCTTAATCTGTGGAAAAAGTTTCATACGGAAGTCAGACCTTGTTAAACATCTGGCAATCCACACTGGAGAGAGACCCCATAAGTGCTTAGACTGTGGAAAAAGTTTCATACAGAAGTCACACCTTGTTGTACATCAGGCAATCCACACTGGAGAGAGACCCCATAAGTGCTTAGACTGTGGGAAAAGTTTCATACGGAGGTCAGCCCTTCTTATACATCAAGCAGTCCACACTGGAGAGAGACCCCATAAGTGCTTAGACTGTGGAAAAAGTTCCATACGGAAGTCAACCCTACTTGATCATCGGGCAATTCACACAGGAGAGAAATCCCATAAATGTTTGGACTGTGGGAAAAGTTTCACACAAAGATCAAATCTTATGGCACATCAGGCAATCCACACAAGAGAGAGACCTCACAAGTGCTTAGACTGTGGAAAAGGTTTCATACAGAGGTCAAACCTTCTTAAATATCAGGCAATCCACACAGGAGAGAAATCCCATAAATGTTTGGACTGTGGGAAAAGTTTTGCACAAAGATCAACTCTCATGGCACATAAAGCAATCCACACTGGAGAGAGACCCCATAAGTGCTTAGACTGTGGAAAAAGTTTCATACGGAGGTCAACCCTACTTCATCATCAGGCAATACACACAGGAGAGAAATCCCATAAATGTTTGGACTGTGGGAAAAGTTTCACACAAAGATCAAATCTTATGGCACATAAGGCAATCCACACTGGAGAGAGACCCCATAAATGCTTAATCTGTGGGAAAAGTTTCATACGGAGATCAAATCTTATGGCACATCAGGCAATCCACACAAGAGAGAGACCTCATAAGTGCTTAGACTGTGGGAAAAGTTTCATACGGAGGTCAGACCTTGTTAGGCATCAAGCAGTCCACACTGGAGAGAGATCCCATAAGTGCTTAGACTGTGGGAAAAGTTTCATACAGAGGTCAACCCTTGTTAAACATCAGATAATCCACACAGGAGAGAAATCCCATAAATGTTTGGACTGTGGGAAAAGTTTCACACAAAGATCAAGTCTTCTGGCACATCAGGCAGTCCACACCGGAGAAAGATCCCACAAGTGCTTAATCTGTGGGAAAAGTTTCATACGGAGGTCAGACCTTGTTAAACATCAAGCAGTCCACACTGGAGAGAGACCCCATAAGTGCTTAGACTGTGGAAAAAGTTTCATACAGAGGTCAATCCTACTTAATCATCAGGTAGTCCACACTGGAGAGAGACCTCATAAGTGCTTAGACTGTGGGAAAAGTTTCATACGGAGGTCAGACCTTGTTAAACATCAAGCAGTCCACACCGGAGAGAGATCCCATAAATGCTTCAACTGTGGGAAAAGTTTCATACATAGGTCAGTTCTTGTTAAACATCAGTTAATCCACACTGGAGAGAAATCCCATAAATGTTTGGACTGTGGGAAAAGTTTCATGCAAAGATCATATCTTATGGCACATCAGACAGTCCACACTGGAGAGAGACCCCACAAGTGCTTAGATTGTGGGAAAAGTTTCAAACAAAGATCAAATCTTCTGGCACATCAGGTAATCCACACAGGAGAGAGACCCCACAAGTGCTTAGACTGTGGAAAATGTTTCATATGGAGGTCCGGCCTTGTTAAACATCAAGCAATCCACACAAGAGGGAAATGTTAACATTTAGATTAAACTTGGGTGTAATAATGTCATTGTGTATATATATATCTCTTTAAAGTTTGTGGTAAACTGTCTATGAACGGCTTCATGGATAATTAATTACCTTATGTATCAGAGAGGTAGCCGTGTTAGTCTGAATCTGTAAAAAGCAACAGAGGGTCCAGTGGCACCTTTAAGACTAACAGAAGTATTGGGAGCATAAGCTTTCGTGGGTAAGAGCCTCACTTCTTCAGATGCAAGACTTGCATCTGAAGAAGTGAGGTTCTTACCCACGAAAGCTTATGCTCCCAATATTTCTGTTAGTCTTAAAGGTGCCACAGGACCCTCTGTTGCTAATTACCTTATGTTAATCCATGTAGTTTTATTACCTGTGATGTTTGTGAAGTAGGAGGTTACTTCCAAAACCTATTGTTCACCCAAGGACTGCCTGCTGTCGAGAGGCTGCAAAAATGTCTATATAAACTCTTGAGACCTGATCCTTTTATCTCAGATCTTTTAAAGCTTTATTTAGGAGGCGTTTGAGTCGTAAGACTGAGATCTTCAGTCCCCTCTGGACTGCCCTGATATTGATATTGGGATTGGTAGAATACTTTATATGATGAAGATTTTCAGGAATTCCCATCAGAATCTCAGAGGACATTTCCCCACATCAGTTATCGTTACAGACTTGCCTCTGTTGCCTCTCTGTGAAATCAGTTATTTTGTTGCAGCATCTCCCATACCATGAAGGGTTTACAGAGCTGAATGATGTGTCACACCTGTGCCAGGTAACTTTCAGTGAAATTAGCCTGTAATTAAAATCCAAAGTTATTACCCATTAAACATGACAGCAATTCCCTACCTTGTACTCCTGGGCAGCTTCCTCTATGGGAACCACCCTGTGAGCTCTGTGAGCCCAGGAGAGATAGCAAACCAGACAGATGGGGGTTTGATCCTTTTAGCAGAAATTTCAGAGTCTCCCGGTGTTCCCCACACACCCCGTCCCCTCCTGTTCCCTTTGCAGCTTGTAAACTCAGCCGATTGGTGATTTCTACCATGTTTGCCAGCTGCCTGTTCAGCCTGACGTTTCTCTGTTGCACAGTTTCTGAGGGCAGGAGACGGCTGTATCGGATCCCTCCCAGCACTGGCTGACGTGCCTGCACTGCAGAATGACAGCTTCTGTGAAATAC